>NW_024417043.1:0-7208 GCF_014898765.1 Herpailurus yagouaroundi | reverse complement strand
AAATAAATCAACTTTAAAAATAAATAGGGGCGTCTGGGTGGCTCAGTCGTTGACCGTCCGACTTCGGCTCAGGTCGTGATCTCGCAGTTCATGAGTTCGAGCCCCGCGTCGGGCTCTGTGCTGACAGCTCAGAGCCTGGAGCCTGCTTCGGATTCTGTGTCTCCCTGTTTCTGCCCCTTTCCTGCTCATGCTCTGTCTCTCTCTGTCTCTCAAAAATGAATAAACGTTAGAAAAAAAATTGAGATAAAAATAAATAATTGAAATAGTCTAAGCGGAGGGTATGAGCAGTGGGTGTTCTCTCAGCACTGATAACAACCCTCTGCTTTCACTCTCTAGATGCCGTTGATAGTACAGTTTCTGTGTTTCTCTCTATAGGTATTTTATGCATATATAAGCAAACATACGTGTGAATGTGCAGGTTTTTACACATTGATAACACAATAGACTCAGTGTTCTGTTCTCTGATCTTTTTATTTTTCGTAAGCTCTAGGCCCAACGTGGAGCTTGAACTCACAACCCCCCCAAGATCAAGAGTCAGCCAGGCACCCTGAGTGATGATCTTTTATGTAATAAAAGCTTCTTTTTTTGTAGAGTAATAGAGTGTGGATGAATATTTGCTATATGGAGAATTGTGTTAGTATTTTTAAGACACAAAAACCCAGACGTAAATGTTTAAGAAGTTCACGGGTGCCTGGCTGGCTCAGTCAGTAGAGTATATGGCTCTTGATCTCTGGGTCATGAGTTCGAGCCCCGTGTTGGGCACAGAGTTTACTTTCAAATAAATAAATAAATAAATAAATAAATAAATAAGAAGTTTAAAATCAACACCTAGTGACCTTTTTGCTTGATTTACAAGTCCTGAGAACCAGGTAGCATTTATCGAGTTTTGAAAGGTTGATACATTCGAGGAAGTGTTGGGGCACCTGCGTGGCTGTGTCCGTTAAGCCTCCAACTCTTGATTTCGGCCCAGGTCATGATATCACCATTGTGAGATCGAGCCCCGGTCTTCAGCTCTGCACTAGGCATGGAGCCTGCTGGAGATTCTCCCTCTCCCTTTGCCCCTTCCCCGCATGTGCTCGCTCACTCGCTCTCTGTCAAGAAGAAAAAAACAAAAACAAAAAAAACACCGAAAGAGACAAGTCTGGGACCTGGCTTCTTCCTTACTTAATTTGGGGTTTACGCTGGTCTTTAAAAGAAATGTTCACATTCTCACTTCCTGACTTATTTCCATAACACAGCCCACTGCAGAACCCTTGGGACTTTGGGTCTCAGGGTGGCTGAGAAGGATCTGAACCTTGAAAAAGTTAAGAAGATGCCAAGGTGTAGAAACTACTCTTAATAACAGGGAAATTAGGCTTTGCTTGCTTCGGGGGAAGATGTATTTTTCCAAATTTAATAGGAATGTCAAGTACTTGCTAAGGTTACAGAAATTCATGGTCTCTGTTCCTTGGGAGCAGGTGGGAGCTCTGAAGCCCAAAGAGTAGTTTTGAAGTCCTACTTGGAATGACCCCTTGTACTTTGCTTCTGGCTCCGTCAGGGAAGGGACACAGAAGTAGAGGTGTTGAGTGTTCTTAACCACAATAAACTAAGACACAAAGTAAAAGAAAGTGCGGGAACGTAGGAGAAAAGGATGTTTCCGCTGTTTTATGTGACAGTTGTTGGCATTTGCCTGTTGAAGAGAGTTCCTCAGCTGCTTTATTATTGCAGCTGAAACACCCCTTCTTGTCTCCAGGGAAGAAAAACAGAAAAAGGCTTGGCTTCTCATCCTTGTTCTTCTTCTAGCTGATGAGAGAACCCAGGACAAATTACTAAGAACTTTCTAGCCCTTAGCTTTACTCATTGGGAAAATGAAGATTTAGAGTGAGACATTTCTGTTTCTAAATTTTTTTTTTTCAACGTTTATTTATTTTTGGGACAGACAGACAGAGCATGAACGGGGGAGGGGCAGAGAGAGAGGGAGACACAGAATCGGAAACAGGCTCCAGGCTCTGAGCCATCAGCCCAGAGCCCGACGCGGGGCTCGAACTCCCGGACCGCGAGATCGTGACCTGGCTGAAGTCGGACGCTTAACCGACTGTGCCACCCAGGCGCCCCAAGACATTTCTGTTTCTAAGATGCTACGGTATCTTTTTCTTATTTGACAGAAATTATTGTTGGGGTTTTTTTTTGTTTGTTTGTTTCCCAAAGAATACCCTTAAGAAGAACGCATAGAGATAAATTAAAGCTACCTAAAGACTTTAATTCCTGGTTGCCCAGTAACCATTAAATTCCTCAGTCAGGCCACAGCCACATTCTTGCCTTGAGACAAGATTTAGCCCTTGCTGAACTAACCCTTGGGCTCTGCTCCCAAAGTTTATTTGTAAGTTAGTTGCTTACAACTTGGAACAAAATGTGTGGTAAATGATGTTTAGGTCCCCAAGCCACTGAATCTTGTTTAAGTCTCAAGAGTTCCCGATGAACTGCCTGGTGTGAATAGAATGAACGCAGCTACAGGTTTCTAGGGAACAAAATGCTTTTGGGGTGGAAGGCTTCCGTTGCTGGGGTTGATGGCTCTAGTTTCAAAGCTTCTCTGGGTCAGAAGAACTGAAAGTTTTTTGTGTTTTTTTTTTTTCAACGTTTATTTATTTTTGGGACAGAGAGAGACAGAGCATGAACGGGGGAGGGGCAGAGAGGGAGGGAGACACAGAATCGGAAACAGGCTCCAGGCTCTGAGCCGTCAGCCCAGAGCCCGACGCGGGGCTCGAACTCACTGACCTGAGGCGAAGTCGGACGCTTAACCGACTGGGCCACCCAGGCGCCCCGCACCTGCTTTATATCAAACAACTGCCAAGTGCCACATAGGAGGCGACAAAGATTGTGTTGCCAGTAACGCTGATTCAGATGTATGTGGTTCCATCCCTAAGGCATCCTTTCTCATTAAAAGCAACTCAGTCTATGTCAGGGGACAAGGCAGGCCATTATTCAATGAAAAGCCCCCGCCATTGATTAATTTTATAACAGCTGCAGCTGCTGAATGATTGGTCTTTTTTTTTTTTTTTTACATGAATGATTTACATATTAGTATCTTTATCAGGCTCTAATCACGAGCGTTTAGTCTTCAGAAACATTAACACGTCACAGTGAAAAGAAAACATTCTGTCACATGCTTCGTCTTTAAAAACGTACAGAAGTCAGCTTCTGGATGCGTGGGCAGTTTGAGTCATGTCACCTGGTCCGCTCCCCGGCTAGGATGTACAAAATGCAGAAATGAGCACATTTTACTATATTCCTAGATGCTTCAATATCCTGAATTGTGTACTATCTTGGACTAATTACTCATGCTGAAGGGTTTAACAAAGTTTCTTCTACCTCTCAAACAACAAAAATGTTAACATTAAAAACTCAGTCTCTTCCCTAGCAAGATTTCTTTTTTTTTTTTTTTTTTTTAAGTTTATTTGTTTTTGACAGAGAGACAGTGCGAGTGCGAGCGTGAGCTGGAGACGGGCAGAGAGAGAGGGAGACAGAATCCAAAGGAGGCTCCAGGCTCTGAGCTGTCAGCACGGAGGCCGACGCGGGGCTCGAACTCACCAACCGTGAGATCGTGACCTGGGCCGAAGTGGGACGCTTAACCCACTGAGCCATCCAGGCACCCCTCAAGATTTGTTTTTTAATGTTTATTTTTGACAGAGAGAGAGGGGAGGGGAGGGGCAGGAGGGGTGGGGAGAGAGGATCCAAAGCAGGATCCAGGCTCTGTGCTGACAGCAGACAGCCCGATATGGGGCTCGAACTCAAACCGGGAGATCATGACCATGACCTGAGTTCAGTCCGAAGCTCAATCCACTGAGCCACCCAGGCGCCCCTCCCTTGCAAGATTAAAGTGTGAATACCCACTGGCGTCAAGTAGGCATGTTGCAAAACAGTTTTTTTGCAAGAACGTTAATTTGCTTTTCCCATGGTAATGAAGATCAGATTTCCACTGGTGTTCATTTTGGCGTCTATCTTACTCATGAAGAGATGGAGGAGAATGGATATTGAGGGGAGTGAGGCATTTGGGGACCAAAAACTCGGAGAGAGGCAGAAAAGGATGCAAATCATTTTCAATCAGAACCTGAAACTGAACACTGTCAGATGAAGGAGAGATTTTAGGGCCTTAATTTGGGGTTCGAAACTTCTGAACAGCTGAAAGTTACCAAAGCTTTTTTTTTTTTTTTTTTTTTAAATAACCTTTATCTTAAGAGCTGTAAGGAAGGATGCTACTTGTCTTTAAGGAGATTTGATACTAATGAGGTAAAGATATGAACACGTCTAAAGAGTTAATGAAAAATTGGTTACTTACAAGTGTTCATACATAGGTAGTTATTAACTTCCAGAGAAATAAGTATTTAAAAATTCGAATCCTTATCTTACATCTGGGCACAATCAGACTTGTTAACGTCTCATTCAAAACAAATGTCTCATTAGACCTTCTGCAGATCTGTTTCTGTCTAGAAGCCTGCCTTATTCATATAAGCCCGCTATTACAACGTTGTTTGAAATTAAATTAACTGTCAAACTGTCCCACATCCCTGGCGATACCAGGTAGCGACTGGTGGGGAGCGCTGTGATCCAAGATCTCTTTACTGCTAACGTTTTTTTGCTCCGCTCCCAGGAGGCTGACAGGGAATGGGTGATGCTCTGTAATTAGTCTTCTGCAGTTTGTTGATGACAGTTCAATTAACGTGTCAGTTACAAATACATTTTGCTGCAAGTAAGAAAACCTCTGACCAACTAACTAACTGTACGTGGGCCACACTGGGGGTGATGGTTTTGTAGAAGCAGATTTCTGGAGACCGTACAGAGCTAAGGAAGAGTTCCGGGGTATGCCGTCAGAGATGCGTGTGTCTCTGTATCCCGCTGTACCATCTTTAGCGACAGATGTTTGACCTCGTGGTGCCAGGGTGACTGCGGCCCCCCCATCCCCCCCAACCCCGGCAGGGAGGAGAAAAGGACCTTCCTCCTCCGAGGCTCTTTGTCTTTTCGGTTTGGAAAAGGAAATTCTTCCCTGCAGTTACCTTCTCAAGCATTGGTCAGACTGCGTTCACATGGCTGTCCCCGGCTGACTGAGAGAATGGAGACTCTCCAGCCTTTGTAGTAGAGAACGGCAGGGAGAAAGCATTTGGAAATGGGTACTGAGTGAATCAGCCTTCGACAATCTGCCACGGTTTAATACACCCGACTCGACTCCTCTTTCTCACGCAGAAGCATTCTCTTTATGTTGCCTTTTTTTCCTTTCTCCCTTTATTGTAACTCCTTTATATAGTCTTGATATCTTTGTTATGTGTGTTTCAAAAAAAGAAACCCAAGCTCCAGCTGTAAGGGGTAAGCAAGAGAATCCTTCTAGTGACGCACCCATAGCCCTGGGAATTGGTAGTATTTGCAGAAAAATCAGATGTGGAATTCATGTCATCAGCTGCTTGAACCTGGTAAAAGTAGGCAAGTTACTGTCAGAATCTGATTCAATGCAAACCACGTTTATTGCACACCAGCGTTTATGGCCCTGGGTGCGGTAAACTCACACAGTCCTTTCTATAGTCCCCAGATTCTTTTCTCATCTTTGCTTCCTCAAGTATAAGAATGAAGAGTGAAGCTGCTTCTAATTAGTCATATCACCCATTGTCATCAGTATTGGTATAGATTTTATTTTTATTTATTAAAAAAAATTTTTTTTCATGTTTATTTATTTTTGAGAGACAGAGAGAGCAGGGGAGGGGCAGAGAGAGGGAGACACAGAATCCGAAGCAGGCTCCAGGCTCCAAGCTGTCGGCACAGAACCGGTCGCGGGGCTTGAACTCACGAACCACGGGACCACGCCCTGAGCCGAAGTCAGACACTCAACCGACTGAGCTACCCAGGCGCCCCAGATTTTATTTTGATTGTAAACTGAGTATTTAAATTCACTTTTAGCTTTAATGGGCTCACTTAGAAACGAATCAGGGTTTCATAAAGAACATACCGTATATGGAAATTTTTCAGTTTTCTTAACCTTAAAAATGTTCACTGGAAAACACCTGAAATCCTGTTGAAAACTCCTTTTGTGTTGGATATATAAAAATTGTACACAGCCATCTGTTTGCTTTGTATGTGTATGTATATAAGCATGCTCACATAACCAGGCTTTGCTGTGGGGATATTACTTGGAACGTCACAAATACCCGGGAAATGCGTACTGGATTTTTGTGAGTGAGTACGTTGGTTTTGTATTTTCTCACGTTTTTAGAAGCCTGAATTTTCTGTGAAAGTTTTAATTTTTTAGCAATCTCTGCACCCAACGTGGGGCTCGAACCCACAATGGCGAGATCACGGATCGCTCACTCCACCGACTGAGCTAGCCCAGGCGCCCCTTAGAAGCCTAAATCTTTAAGCCATGAGCTTATTAGTACATGGTTTGGCCCATAATAGGCGCTTAGGTAAATGTTAATTGAGGATTTAAAAATGTATAAGTAATTGTCACTTGATGAAATGTAGTCAGCAGAGTGATTGGGATTTTGGTTCTGTCTTCCCACCCGTTCTTGTAGTGGAAAAGTAAGTCTATTAAGGCAGTAGTATTTTTGGTGGCAGAGTCACTTAGTTTGCATTAGTAAGAGGTGGAGACCAAAGAATTAATAGCTGGAAACTTTTTGGAAAACCCGGTTAGAACTGCTTCCATAGAGTGATCTGAGTGAGAGCCAGAGAATAGCCAGTTATTGCAGGAAGCTGACCGTTTCGACCGGGACAGGAAAAAGACTGGGTAACTAAAGGGCAAACGTACAAGTTTGGGGGAGAGCAAGGGAGTGGTCTTGCCAAGGCCGGAATCTGAAAGAAATGCCTCCTGGGGCCCGACCTGGGGGGGGGGGGGTGGATTTTAAATGACTGAAGGTGGCTGGGTAGGACCTGGGGCGACCTGAAAAGCTTCTCTTAGGGTCAATGAGCCTCCGCATCTACTCTTGTTATGCAGGAATGCGAGTCTTCATCTTGCTCCCGAGAAGCAGGACAATGGAAGTCTCCACAAATTTTTAACTCTTGCCACGTCAGTCAACAGTTCAAAAAACCATTATGTGAGCCAAAAATCCATGAACCGCACAAAAACAAACAAACAAAAAACCCATCCGCAGGCTAGATTCAGCCAGTTTGTGACCTCTGGTCTCTGGTTACCAGAGGAATAATCGAAAGAGATTGGAGTTTGGGGAGAAAGATCATCTGTTGAAATCCTG
>NW_024417042.1:0-4021 GCF_014898765.1 Herpailurus yagouaroundi | reverse complement strand
CCCTCTCTCTCTCTCCACCCCTTCCCTGCTTGCAGGCACATGCGATCGATCTCTCTCTCTCTCTCTCTCTCTCAAAATAAATAAATAAACTTAAAAAAAATGTGCAAACTCAAGGAGTAAAAGACATGGGTTTTAAATTGAGATACTGAAGACTTGGAGAGATTTGGTTTTGCCCTGTGTAGCTTCTGAGTATATCCCTTCATCTCCATTTTACACTCCCCACTTTCTAGGAAACAGCTGTAAAATCTGGCCAATCTCTTGTTAGAAAGATTGAAACAAGCCTCCTTCAACATAGATGTTATCTCACTTCTAAATATTGAGAAATTATGAGAGATTTTTTTTTTCTTTTTTCTCTTATTGTGTCTTTAAAGTACGTAGCAGGGGTGGGGCGCCTGGGTGGCGCAGTCGGTTAAGCGTCCGACTTCAGCCAGGTCACGATCTCGCGGTCCGTGAGTTCGAGCCCCACGTCAGGCTCTGGGCTGATGGCTCAGAGCCTGGAGCCTGTTTCCGATTCTGTGTCTCCCTCTCTCTCTGCCCCTCCCCCGTTCATGCTCTGTCTCTCTCTGTCCCAAAAATAAATAAACGTTGAAAAAAAAAATAAAAAAAAATAAAGTAGGTAGCAGGGGTGCCTGGTTAGCTCAGTCGGTTAAGGGTCCGACTTTGGCTCAGGTCATGACCTCACAGTTTGTGATTTTGGGCCCCACGTCAGGCTCTGTGCTGATAGCTTAGAGCCTGAGTCTGCTTCAGATTCTGTGTCTCCCTCTCTCTCTGGCCCTCTCCTGCTTGCACTCTGTCTCTCTTTCTCTCTCTCAAGAATGAATACACGTTAAAAAAGTTTTTATAAGTATGTCCCAGAGCAACCCCCACCCCTGCCTCTAGTGCAGTTCCCAGAAATTAATAAATGTCCAGTAGGTAAATCTGACCAGGTGTTTGGACCTCTTCATATTCCTCTTGTGTCAAATTGGATAAGAAGTCTACTATTAATTTTTACCTTTGCTCCTTTGTATATAATGTTTTCTTTTGATATCTTGCTGATTTTAAGATTTTCTCCTTATTGCTGGTGTCTAAATAAATGGACTATGATATGTATTAGGAGTTGCACTGTGTCCCCTCCTCTCCAGAAGTTTATATGTTAAAGTCCTAATGTTTAGCACTTCAGAATATGAGCTTATTTGGAGACAGGGTCTTTTAGGAGGTAATTAAATTAAATGAAGTCATTTGTGTAAGCCCTAAATAATATGACTGGTGTCCTTACTGAAAAAACAAAAGTTGGTACCAAACATGTACAGAGGGAATACAAGGTGAAAACACAAGGAGAAGATGGTCATCTTAAAGCCTGAAGCAGATCCTTCCCTTAACGGCCTTCAGAGGAACCAACCCTACTAACACCTGATCTCAGATTTCTAGCCTCTACAACCGTGAGAAAATAGATATCTTTTGTTCATACCACTAAGTCTGTCTGTGGCACTTCGTTCCAGCAGTCCTTACAAACTAATACAATTTGCCTTGGGCCATTTTCTTCATGTGTCTTTTCCTTGAGGTTCAAGTTTCTTGGATCTGTGAGTTTATAGTTTTTATCAAGTTTGTAAACATTTGATCACTGCATTAAAAACACTGGCTATGTTTTGAGACTTCCACTTTCCAGTCCAACATTACAGGAGCTTGGAAGTTATAACTCCAGTCTTTGCACAACAACAAAAGCTAAGCAACGTGAAAACCAACAACTCTTCTTAGATCCATGAGCACTGATCTCACAGGACAAACTGTGGTGCTGAAAATAAGAGAGGCAGGCTGATAGAATCACAGCTTGCTGGAGTACAAGCTCAGGAACAGAAACCCTCTCTGCACTGAAACACTGTTCCACCCATTCAGTTATGTGTTATTAATGGCCGTTTTCACACCACAGTTACAACAGGTCCTCCATGGCTCACAGAACTTAAACAACTGAGGAATTGCTGAGGGGTCAATGTAACCAAGTTTGAGAGTTAAAAATTCCAGTAGTTGTTAAAATTAGGAGGGGGGCACCCACACATTTGTGAATTTTACCTCCAGAAAACCTACCAGGTTTTCACAGTGAGGATCAGAAAGAAAGAAAAAAATATGAATATAAATATATAATCTGAAATATATATATATGAAATATATATATGAAATATATGTGTGTATATATGAAATATATATGTGTGTATATATGAAATATATATATGAAATGTATGTATGGAATATATATGTGTGTATTTATATGAAATATATATGAAATATATGTATGAAATATGTGTGTATATCTATGAAATATATGTGGAATATATATATGAAATATATATGTGTGTATATCTATGAAATATATATGTATATATATTTCTCCTTGTGCTTCCAGTGGATGGAGGGAAAAAGTATCTTTAATATGTCCAGAGCATTCTGTACTATTTTTAAAGTGTATTTATTTTGAGAGAGAGAGAAAGCATGAGGCAGAGAGAGAGGGACAGAGAGAGAATCCCAAGCAGGCTCTGTGCTGTCAGCACAGAGCCCAGTGTGGGACTTGAACCCTCAAACTGTTAGATCATGATCTGAGCCAAAGCCAGATGCTTAATCAACTGAGCCACCCAGGTGCTCTCAGCATTCTATACTTCTTAACATGGCCCGGCCTCATGGGAAATCATTATCCCAGTGTCTAACTGAAGGGGGCTGTTTGAGTGTGACTGACTTTGGGAAAGGGAAACCCCAAACTCCAGCCCCTTCTGTCTCACCTAGCCAGGGGTGGGGGTGGGGGGTGGTTGGAGTACAAATCTGAGAAACACTTGTGAAGGTCACACCCCAGGAGTACAGAGGCACTAAAAAATTGAGGACTATTGCTAGAATAATCAGATCCTTCTCCTTCCCCCAAACCTTCCCCTCTTATAACAGGGAGTACAACCTAAAGTACTGCACATGGCAGACCTCACTTAAAAAGAATTCTCTAGGGAGACCTCAAGACAGCACAGGAGACCAAGTAAGAACATCAGGGGACATTTTAGCCTCCGATAGTTGCAACTACAGCGAAAGGTAAGAAGAGCCTAACTCCTAGTCAGATGAACAAAAAACCTTACACTACAGGCCTATTTAACCTAATCACTTGTACTGAGTGCATCATGTCCAGCTTTGTCTGTCAGCTTGGGCTGTCATAACAAGATGGTACATTCTGGGAAACTTAAGCAACAGAAATCTATTTTCTCATAATTCTGGAGTTCGGAAAGTTCAAGCTCAAGAATCTAGGTGATTTGGTGTCTGGAGAGATCCCCCTTTTGGGTTTCCAGATTGAGATCTTTGAACATTTCTCTACACGGCAGAGAAAGAGAATTCTGGTGTCTTTTCCTCTTGCTATAAGGGTACCAGCTTAACCAACTGAGCAACCCAGGTGCCCTGGAATATTAGTAATTTAATTTTTAAATTTAATTAGTAATTTAACTAATTTTAATTTTAATTTAATTTTTTAGTTAGTAATTAGTAATTTAATCAGTAACTTTAAAGATTTAGGAATCCATAAAATGGGTTGCAATCCATTCTATGTATTTTATAACAAGAGATTATATACACACTTTTACTTTTAAATAGTTACTGAATTTAGAAATTTTATTATGAACACAAATCCAAATAAAAGTATAGCCAGTAATTCCAAAGATTATATATATTTGTTTAATTTCTGAAAAATAATTATTTTTGAGGGAAATTATATCATCAAATATCTAAATTTTACAACTGCTATTATAAAACCTTATTTTCCTTAATACAATTTAGAAGCTATATGATTAGTAAAAATATTGATGATTGACTGAATAAAATATTTTAAATTAGAATTTTAATATAATTCTTATGGTTTGTAATGTTTACCTTTACTTAAATATTAAATTTTTATTATCTATAAAACCTTTCTTATGTTGAAATAATATTTTAATAGTTTTACTTCTATTCTGCTAGTAGTCTTCTATTGAATTTGAACATGAAAAAGTAAGATAGTTTTTCTTTTTTTTTTTTTTAATTTTTT
>NW_024417041.1:0-1097 GCF_014898765.1 Herpailurus yagouaroundi | reverse complement strand
ATTTCTTCAAGTACCCCTTCAGCACCTTTCCCTCTCTCTTCCTCCTCTGGGATACCAATGATGCGTATATTATTTCTTTTTAGTGTATCACTTAGTTCTCTAATTTTCCCCTCATACTCCTGGATTTTTTTATCTCTCTTTTTCTCAGCTTCCTCTTTTTCCATAACTTTATCTTCTAGTTCACCTATTCTCTCCTCTGCCTCTTCAATCCGAGCCGTGGTGGTTTCCATTTTGTTATGCATTTCGTTTAAAGCGTTTTTCAGCTCCTCGTGACTGTTCCTTAGTCCCTTGATCTCTGTAGCAAGAGATTCTCTGCTGTCAGCTATACTGTTTTCAAGCCCAGCGATTAATTTTATGACTATTATTCTAAATTCACTTTCTGTTATATTATTTAAATCCTTTTTGATCAGCTCATTAGCTGTTGTTATTTCCTGGAGATTCTTCTGAGGGGAATTCTTCCGCTTGGTCATTTTGGATAGTCCCTGGCGTGGTGAGGACCTGCAGGGCACTTCCCCTGTGCTGTGGTGTATAACTGGAGTTGGTGGGCGGAGCCGCAGTCAGACCTGATGTCTGCCCCCAGCCCACCGCTGGGGCCACAGTCAGACTGGTGCGTGCCTTCTCTTCCCCTCTCCTAGGGGCGGATTCACTGTGGGGTGGGGTGGCCTGTCTGGGCTACTTGCACACTGCCAGGCTTGTGATGCTGGGGATCTGGCGTCTTAGCTGGGGTGGGTAGGCAAGGTGCACAGGGGCAGGAGGGGCAGGCTTAGCTTGCTTCTCCTTAGGTGATCCACTTCAGGAGGGGCCCTGTGGCAGCAGGAGGGAGTCAGATCCGCTGCCGGAGGTTTGGCTCCGCAGAAGCGCAGAGTTGGGTGTTTGCGCGGAGCGAGCAAGTTCCCTGGCAGGAACTGGTTCTCTTTGGGATTTTGGCTGGGGGATGGGCGGGGAAGATGGCGCTGGCGAGCGCCTTTGTTCCCCACCAAACTGAGCTCTGTCGTCCGGGGGCTCAGCAGCTTTCCTTCCCTTTGTCCTCCAGCCTTCCCGCTTTCTGAGCAGAGCTGTTAACTTATGACCTCCCAGCCGCTAAGTCGCGCTTGCTG
>NW_024417040.1:0-1469 GCF_014898765.1 Herpailurus yagouaroundi | reverse complement strand
CATGAGCAGGGAATGTCTTTCCATTTCTTTGTATCTTCTTCAATTACCTTCATAAGCTTTCTATAGTTTTCAGCATACAGATCTTTTACATCTTTGGTTAGATTTATTCCTAGGTATTTTATGCTTCTTGGTGCAATTGTGAATGGGATCAGTTTCTTTATTTGACTTTCTGTTGCTTCATTGTTAGTGTATAAGAATGCAACTGATTTCTGTACATTGATTTTGTATCCTGTGACTTTGCTGAATTCATGTATCAGTTCTAGCAGACTTTTGGTGGAGTCTATCGGATTTTCCATGTATAGTATCATGTCATCTGCAAAAAGTGAAAGCTTGACTTCATCTTTGCTAATTTTGATACCTTTGATTTCCTTTTGTTGTCTGATTGCTGATGCTAGAACTTCCAACACTATGTTAAACAACAGCGGTGAGAGTGGGCATCCCTGTCGTGTTCCTGATCTCAGGGAAAAAGCTCTCTGTTTTTCCCCATTGAGGATGATGTTAGCTGTGGGCTTTTCATAAATGGCTTTTATGATGTTTAAATATGTTCCTTCTATCCCGACTTTCTCAAGGGTTTTTATTAAGAAAGGGTGCTGGATTTTGTCAAAGGCCTTTTCTGCATCAATTGACAGGATCATATGGTTCTTATCTCTTCTTTTATTAATGTGATGTATCACGTTGATTGATTTGTGAATGTTGAACCAGCCCTGCATCCCAGGAATGAATCCCACTTGATCATGGTGAATAATTCTTTTTATATGCTGTTGAATTCGATTTGCTAGTATGTTATTAAGAATTTTGGCATCCATATTCATCAGGGATATTGGCCTGTAGTTCTCTTTTTTTACTGGGTCTCTGTCTGGTTTAGGAATCAAAGTAATACTGGCTTCATAGAATGAGTCTGGAAGTTTTCCTTCCCTTTCTATTTCTTGGAATAGCTTGAGAAGGATTATTTCTGCTTTCAGTGTCTGGTAGAATTCCCCTGGGAAGCCATCTGATCCTGGACTCTTATTTGTTGGGAGATTTTTGATAACCGATTCAATTTCTTCGCTGATTATGGGTCTGTTCAAGCTTTCTATTTCCTCCTGATTGAGTTTTGGAAGAGTGTGGGTGTTTAGGAATTTGTCCATTTCTTCCAGGTTTTCCAGTTTGTTGGCATGTAATTTTTCATAGTATTCCCTGATAATGTTTGTATCTCTGAGGGATTGGTTGTAATAATTACATTTTCATTCATGATTTTATCTATTTGGGTCCTCTTCCTTTTCTTTTGAGAAGCCTGACTAGAGGTGTATCAATTTTGTTTATGTTTTCAAAAAACCAACTCTTGGGTTTCGTTGATCTGCTCTACAGTTTTTTTTAGATTCTATATTGTTTATTTCTGCTCTAATCTTTATTATTTCTTCTGCTGGGTTTAGGCGACCTTTTCTGTTCTGCTTCTATTTCCTTTAGGTGTGCTGTTAGATTTTGTATTT
>NW_024417039.1:0-2231 GCF_014898765.1 Herpailurus yagouaroundi | reverse complement strand
AGGGAAAAAGCTCTCAGTTTTTCCCCGTTGAGGATGATGTTAGCTGTGGGCTTTTCATAAATGGCTTTTATGATCTTTAAGTATGTTCCTTCTATCCCGACTTTCTCAAGGGTTTTTATTAAGAAAGGGTGCTGGATTTTGTCAAAGGCCTTTTCTGCATCGATTGACAGGATCATATGGTTCTTCTCTTTTTTTTTGTTAATGTGATGTATCACGTTGATTGATTTGCGAATGTTGAACCAGCCCTGCATCCCAGGAATGAATCCCACTTGATCATGGTGAACAATTCTTTTTATATGCCGTTGAATTCGATTTGCTAGTATCTTATTGAGAATTTTGGCATCCATATTCATCAGGGATATTGGCCTGTAGTTCTCTTTTTTTACTGGGTCTCTGTCTGGTTTAGGAATCAAAGTAATACTGGCTTCATAGAATGAGTCTGGAAGTTTTCCTTCCCTTTCTATTTCTTGGAATAGCTTGAGAAGGATAGGTATTATCTCTGCTTTAAACGTCTGGTAGAACTCCCCTGGGAAGCCATCTGGTCCTGGACTCTTATTTGTTGGGAGATTTTTGATAACCGATTCAATTTCTTCGCTGGTGATGGGTCTGTTCAAGCTTTCTATTTCCTCCTGATTGAGTTTTGGAAGAGTGTGGGTGTTCAGGAATTTGTCCATTTCTTCCAGGTTGTCCAATTTGTTGCCATATAATTTTCATAGTATTCCCTGAGAATTGTTTGTATCTCTGAGGGATTGGTTGTAATAATTCCATTTTCATTCATGATTTTATCTATTTGGGTCATCTCCCTTTTCTTTTTGAGAAGCCTGGCTAGAGGTTTGTCAATTTTGTTTATTTTTTCAAAAAAACCAACTCTTGGTTTCATTGATCTGCTCTACAGTTTTTTTAGATTCTATATTGTTTATTTCTGCTCTGATCTTTATTATTTCTCTTCTTCTGCTGGGTTTAGGCTGCCTTTGCTGTTCTGCTTCTATTTCCTTTAGGTGTGCTGTTAGATTTTGTATTTGGGATTTTTCTTGTTTCTTGAGATAGGCCTGGATTGCAATGTATTTTCCTCTCAGGACTGCCTTCGCTGCGTCCCAAAGCGTTTGGATTGTTGTATTTTCATTTTCGTTTGTTTCCATATATTTTTTAATTTCTTCTCGAATTGCCTGGTTGACCCACTCATTCGTTAGTAGGGTGTTCTTTAACCTCCATGCTTTTGGAGGTTTTCCAGACTTTTTCTGTGGTTGATTTCAAGCTTCATAGCATTGTGGTCTGAAAGTATGCATGGTATGATTTCAATTCTTGTAAACTTATGAAGGGCTGTTTTGTGACCCAGTATATGATCTATCTTGGAGAATGTTCCATGTGCACTCGAGAAGAAAGTATATTCTGTTGCTTTGGGATGCAGAGTTCTAAATAGATCTGTCAAGTCCATCTGATCCAATGTCTCATTCAGGGCCCTTGTTTCTTTATTGACCGTGTGTCTAGATGATCTATCCATTTCTGTAAGTGGGGTGTTAAAGTCCCCTGCAATTACCACATTCTTATCAATAAGGTTGCTTGTGTTAATGAGTAATTGTTTTATATATTTGGGCGCTCCGGTATTCGGCGCATAGACATTTATAATTGTTAGCTCTTCCTGATGGATAGACCCTGTCACTATTATCTAATGTCCTTCTTCATCTCTTGTTACAGCCTTTAATTTAAAGTCTAGTTTGTCTGATAGAAGTATGGCTACTCCAGCTTTCTTTTGGCTTCCAGTAGCATGATAAATAGTTCTCCATCCCCTCACTCTCAATCTAAAGGTGTCCTCAGGTCTAAAATGAGTCTCTTGTAGACAGCAAATAGATGGGTCTTGTTTTTTTTATCCATTCTGATACCCTATGTCTTTTGGTTGGCGCATTTAATCCATTTACATTCAGTGTTATTATAGAAAGATATGGGTTTAGAGTCATTGTGATGTCTGTATGTTTTATGCTTGTAGTGATGTCTCTGGTACTTTGTCTCACAGGGTCCCCCTTAGGATCTCTTGTAGGGCTGGTTTAGTGGTGACAAATTCCTTCAGTTTTTGTTTGTTTGGGAAGACCTTTATCTCTCCTTCTATTCTAAATGACAGGCTTGCTGGATAAAGGATTCTCGGCTGCATATTTTTTCTGTCTAGCAAACTGAAAATCTCGTGCCAACTCTTTCTGGCCTGCCAAGTTTCAAAAGAGAGATCAGTCACGAGTCTT
>NW_024417038.1:0-2031 GCF_014898765.1 Herpailurus yagouaroundi | reverse complement strand
TTTCTCATGTTTGCATGTACTTATGTGTGAGATACACTCCTAACAGGAAACGACTGGGTCAAAGGGCACTGGCATTTAAAATTTGGACATGGGGCGCCTGGGTGGCGCAGTCGGTTAAGCGTCCGACTTCAGCCAGGTCACGATCTCACTGTCTGTGAGTTCGAGCCCCGCGTCGGGCTCTGGGCTGATGGCTCAGAGCCTGGAGCCTGTTTCCGATTCTGTGTCTCCCTCTCTTTCTGCCCCTCCCCCGTTCATGCTCTGTCTCTCTCCCAAAAATAAATAAACGTTGAAAAAAAAATTTTAAAAAAATAATAAAAAATAAAAAAATAAAATAAAATTTGGACAAAGGAGGGGCGCCTGGGTAGCTGAGTTGGTTGAGCGTCCAACTCTTGGTTTCAGCTCAGGTCATGATCTCATGGTTCGTGGGTTCAAGCTCGCATTTGGCTCTGTGCTCACAGCTCAGAGCCTGGAGCCTACTTCGGATTCTGTCTGTCTGTCTGTCTGTCTCTCTCTCTGCCCCTCCTCTGCTTGTGCTGTCTCTCTCTCAAAAATAAATACACAAATAAGGATTAAAATAAAATAGAATAGAATAGAATTAAAATAAAATAAGATAAAATAAGATAAAATAAAATAAAATAAAATAAAATAAAACACTTGGACAGAGGATAAACAGATTTACACTCCCATCAACAGCCAACAAGAATGCTTATGTCGCCACACGTTTGGTCACACAGGGAATTATATAACTTTTTGATTTTTCAGTGGTGGGATGGCTGAAAGAAAATGGGTCTCCATTTTGTACAAACGGAGAGACTGGACATCAGTGGGGGTTCTTTCCCTCTCTCCTCCCCTTCCTCCTGCGTTGCCTGCGGGGCAAATAATTCAGCTCTCCCTGACTCCTGTCCTCAGATAATCCATTCACGTCAGCTCTCTGTGGACCAGACCACCCTCCTTGGAAGGGCAGCTGCACTTTGTAAAAAAGTAAAATGTGTTTCTTCTTCCAAGTGCCAAGCACCTGTCGAGAAGCAGAAGATCAATGTAATATAGCCATTATTAGGTGTAATACCCTCAACCTGAGTCATAGGCTCACGGGGCTGGAGATCATGTGACCCAGTATACAGCTGGGGAAACTGAGGTCCACAAAGAAGCAGACTATCAGGAGTAAAGTGGCAAGTAACAAAAGTTTCATTAAGCACCTTAACAAAGCCAGTGTGTGTTTAGGGCTCCGCGTGCATTGTTTCTTTAGCTCTTAGAACAGAGGTAGACGCCATCATCATCTCAAGTGACCCTGTTTGCCCAGGACATTCCTGGTTTTAGCATGAAAACACTCTCTGCTGGGAACCCCTCCGGTCCCAGGCAAGCCTGAATGCCTGGTCATCCTGTTAGAATTCCATTTTTACGACAAGGACATTGAGGCACAGAGAGGTGAGGTAAGTTGCCAAAGATCACAAAGCTAGTGTTTGTACAGCCGAGATTTGGACACGGGTCCAAGACTTTCAGTGCTGCATGGCTGTTCTCAGGATGAAGTCTGAGGGCTTTCAAATCGCCTACAAGGCTCTGCTCCAGATACACTTGTGCCGTGGTCGTCTTATATCATCGTGCCCCTATGTGAGTGTGTGTGTGTGGGGTCTCTCACTATCATTCCAAAGCCCTGGGCTCCTCCCCACCCAGGACCATGCCCATGCTGTTCCCTCTGCCCGGATGCTTTTCTCTCCCTGCTTCCAAGCGTCGTCACATGGTTAACCCCAATCACGTTTCAGGTTTCAGGCACAGCAGCAATGCCTCCAGGGCACTTTCCCTGGCACCCCCACAAGGTCAGCCACCACCACCAGCTTACAGGCTCCCCCTGCCCCCTGCAGGTTTACCCAAACACACTCACCCTGCTTGTACCCCATAGATGACCCTGGTCACTGCTTCCCTGAGCATAAGGACCTTACCCGCTTTGCTGTTCGTGTGTCCTCACATAGTAGATGCTCCGCCAAGATTTGTGGGGGAGATGGGGCGCCTGGGTGGCTCGGTCGGTTGAGCGCC
>NW_024417037.1:0-2649 GCF_014898765.1 Herpailurus yagouaroundi | reverse complement strand
TGACAATAAATTTCATATATAAATAAAAATAAATAAATAAAATAAAATAAAATAGAAAAAAAAAGAAAATAAAAGGATATTTCATTTAAAAAAAAATTAACAGGGAGATATGAAGACAGACCATGTGAAAAAAAAAAAGGCAAGAGGAAAAACAACTAATAGAAACAGAACCACAAGTAATACAGATATTGAAGTTACCAGATGCAAATGTAGGCTGACTGTGCACTTTTACCAGGATTTAAAAGAGTATGTCAAGCCTTTATACTCTCAATTTACAGCTAAGAGAAAAAGATAAATTACAAAAACTACCTTTGAAGAGGCATCCTAGAGCTATGGAAGCTATGAGGGTGAAATGGCCCTAAATTACATAGAGGTAATTATTATTCACCTCACTCAGAGGTGAGGAGATAAATAGTGGCTGAGTTGTTTGTTTTTTATGGGGGGTTTGCCAGTTCTTGATATGGGGTGAGGTGTGTAGCTTGCCCAGACAGAGGGCAATAGTTAAAAGAAGGAGAAAGCAATGTGGTCTTTGGCAGTCGCTTGGGGGTAGAGAGACAATATTGAAGGCTTGAGGTCTGCAGGTACATAACCATTTGCCACAGAAGACATTTGCTATATTCTAAGACTACATAAAAAGCTGTAATCTAAACTAAAAACTTTTGCAATTCAAAGTGAAATCTATAGCAGTCTCATACTTAAGAATCAAAGACCTGAAAACAGAAAAAGCAAGAAATGAAAGCCATAGATGTGGTATATTGACACTGAGGATCAACAGCCCTTTTTACTAACCAATTCTGAGTATAGCAAAGAGTTGAGAAACCAGACTTCTGGCAGACCATTACAACTGGGATAAAATCATTGGATGATTATAAGTTATTTATACAATCTGGGGGAAAAAATGTCCTCACATACTGTTTAGTAGTTGCCAAGAGAAAAATGATATAATATACAGTGAAAAAAACCTGACTTTGCCTTAACAAAGTGACTAAAGTCAACCTCATCAACAACATAGAAAAGAAATATTGTGTGCCTCTAGAAATGATATGTGAAGAAGGACACAGCATTACTTATATAGTATTCCTTCCAGGATAGTCATAATCTGAATCTAATCATGGAAAAAATAGCAGACAACCTAAATGATGGACTTTCTACAAAACATGTGATATGTATTCTTTAAAGAAGTCACTTCATGAAAGACAAAGTGTTGTGTCAGTCCCAGCCTATTGATAATGATGTTTTTGGCTAGGCATGCCTGAGGCTCTCATCCGGATTCAGTATTTACTTGTAGTGAGCCCCACATACATTTCTCCCAACACCAGCAGGGCTAATGTTGACTGGCCCTAGACTTGCCCTTGTGGTTCTTACTATTACCATAGGACACAGCTCAGCAAAACCACCAGGGAACTTTGAAAAATAAGATGTTTTACTCATAGGTTCTGGAAGATAGGCAGCAAGCCTGAGGGTCAAAGAGTGAGGTCACAGGTAGAGAGAGAGAGAGAGAGGGAAGGAGCATGGACCGGGGGTTCTGCTTTAATTAAGGTCTGAGGACAGAGTAACTGAAGTTCCAGGGGTTCACTCTTTATTGGTGAATTTAAAGCACAAGAATGGAAATTTGGGTCAAGGAAGGGAAATGTGAGGTCACTTTAAGTGGTCAGTGTTCTATGTTACCATGGTTCTAAAATGGGAACATTATGGATAGGGGTGACCTGGTACCTTATCTAGTTGTTTTACTAGTAGCTGTGCTATACAGCTGGCAATGGTTTAATCAGAATGAACGTCTTTGAAATAGATGCCTCAGCAATCAAAAGCTTAATGTCAGGCACTTACATTGTAATAGAAAAAGCTACATAAAGAAAGATTTAGAAACTTTTAAATTAAAAGAGAGTAAAGACATATGACAAGTAAATGCATTCATGACTCTCCATAGGATATTTGATCAGAAAAAAATTTCTATAAAAGACAACATTGAGAAATAGGTGAAATAGTTTTGTATTCATGTTTAATATTTCTGAACTTAATATTTGTGCCATATTTTATGTACGAAAATATCCTTTTTCTTAGGAAACATCACTGAAGTATTTGGGGTGAAAGGTCATGAGAGCTGACACTCTCAAATGTTTCAGCTGACGTGTAATATGTGTGCATGCATGTGTGTGTAGAGAAGAAGGTGTGGCAAAATATTAACAATGGTCACTCTAGGTAAGTGTGCATGGGAGTTCATTATACTATTCTTAAAATTTTCTTGCATTAAATATTTTTTTAATTAAAATTTTTTTTTAAGTTTATTTATTTTGTGAGAGAGAGTGTGAAGGGTAGGGACAAAGGGGAGAGAGAGAATCCCAAGCAGGCTCTGCACTGTCCATGCAGAGCCGATGTGATACTAGGACTCATGTGACCTGAGCTGAAACCAAGAGTAGGATGTTTAACCAACTGAGCCACTCAGGTGCCCCTTGCATTAATTTTTTTCAATAAAAGTTTTAAAAAAAGAGCATGAAGAAACTCTGGAGAGCTATGTTATAAGAACAGAAGCAAACCAGAGGTAGCCTTCGTCATACCATTTAGGTGAGATTGCACTCATTTTGGTAACCCAGCTCCATCACTGATTGGAGAGTAATGATTTTCTCATAGACCTGCACTACAAAAGATCTT
>NW_024417036.1:0-4324 GCF_014898765.1 Herpailurus yagouaroundi | reverse complement strand
ATTTTTAATACTATTATAAACAGTATTATCTTAAAATTCAATTTTTCGCCTCTTCCTCTGGCAGCGCCGGGGCTGCGCCGTGGGGCTCGACCCCCTTTTCCGGGTCTGCGTACCCAGCGGGGCAGAACCCTAGGGGCGCTGTGTTGCCGCCTCCTGGTCTCGCTTAGCTGTGTAAACCTTGCCGCCCGGTTACCCTCGAGTCTCTCAGCTCCCGACTTTTGCTGTAGGAGGCCCTAGCCGAGCGCCGGGAGGGGCGCTGTGTTGAAAGCCACCCTCCCTCTTTCCAAAGCAGTGTCCTGTGCTAAAGAATCATATTGGAGGAGGAGGGAAGATGGCGGCGTAGGAGGACGCTGGGCTCACCGCGCGTCCTGCTGATCACTTAGATTCCACCTACACCTGCCTAAATAACCCAGAAAACCACCAGAGGATTAGCAGAACGGAGTCGCCGGAGCCAAGCGCAGACGAGAGGCCCACGGAAGAGGGTAGGAAGGGCGGCGAGGCGGTGCGCGCTCCACGGACTGGCGGGAGGGAGCCGGGGCGGAGGGGCGGCTCGCAGGCCAAGCAGAGCCCCCGAGTCTGGCTGGCAAAAGCGGAGGGGCCTGACGGACTGTGTTCCGACAGCAAGCGCGACTTAGCGGCTGGGAGGTCATAAGTTAACAGCTCTGCTCAGAAAGCGGGAAGGCTGGAGGACAAAGGGAAGGAAAGCTGCTGAGCCCCCAGACGACAGAGCTCAGTTTGGTGGGGAACAAAGGCGCTCGCCAGCGCCATCTTCCCCGCCCATCCCCCAGCCAAAATCCCAAAGAGAACCAGTTCCTGCCAGGGAACTTGCTCGCTCCGCGCAAACACCCAACTCTGCGCTTCTGCGGAGCCAAACCTCCTCCGGCAGCGGATCTGACTCCCTCCTGCTGCCACAGGGCCCCTCCTGAAGTGGATCACCTAAGGAGAAGCAAGCTAAGCCTGCCCCTCCTGCCCCTGTGCACCTTGCCTACCCACCCCAGCTAAGACGCCAGATCCCCAGCATCACAAGCCTGGCAGTGTGCAAGTAGCCCAGACAGGCCACCCCACCCCACAGTGAATCCCGCCCCTAGGAGAGGGGAAGAGAAGGCACGCACCAGTCTGACTGTGGCCCCAGCGGTGGGCTGGGGGCAGACATCAGGTCTGACTGCGGCTCCGCCCACCAACTCCAGTTATACACGGCAGCACAGGGGAAGTGCCCTGCAGGTCCTCACCACGCCAGGGACTATCCAAAATGACCAAGCGGAAGAATTCCCCTCAGAAGAATCTCCAGGAAATAACAACAGCTAATGAGCTGATCAAAAAGGATTTAAATAATATAACAGAAAGTGAATTTAGAATAATAGTCATAAAATTAATCGCTGGGCTTGAAAACAGTATAGCTGACAGCAGAGAATCTCTTGCTACAGAGATCAAGGGACTAAGGAACAGTCACGAGGAGCTGAAAAATGCTTTAAATGAAATGCATAACAAAATGGAAACCACCACAGCTCGGATTGAAGAGGCAGAGGAGAGAATAGGTGAACTAGAAGATAAAGTTATGGAAAAAGAGGAAGCTGAGAAAAAGAGAGATAAAAAAATCCAGGAGTATGAGGGGAAAATTAGAGAACTAAGTGATACACTAAAAAGAAATAATATACGCATCATTGGTATCCCAGAGGAGGAAGAGAGAGGGAAAGGTGCTGAAGGGGTACTTGAAGAAATCATAGCTGAGAACTTCCCTGAAGTGGGGAAGGAAAAAGGCATTGAAATCCAAGAGGCACAGAGAACTCCCTTCAGACGTAACTTGAATCGATCTTCTGCACGACATATCATAGTGAAACTGGCAAAATACAAGGATAAAGAGAAAATTCTGAAAGCAGCAAGGGGTAAACGTGCCCTCACATATAAAGGGAGACCTATAAGACTCGTGACTGATCTCTCTTTTGAAACTTGGCAGGCCAGAAAGAGTTGGCACGAGATTTTCAGTGTGCTAGACAGAAAAAATATGCAGCCGAGAATCCTTTATCCAGCAAGCCTGTCATTTAGAATAGAAGGAGAGATAAAGGTCTTCCCAAACAAACAAAAACTGAAGGAATTGGTCACCACTAAACCAGCCCTACAAGAGATCCTAAGGGGGACCCTGTGAGACAAAGTACCAGAGACGTCACTACAAGCATAAAACATACAGACATCACAATGACTCTAAACCCATATCTTTCTATAATAACACTGAATGTAAATGGATTAAATGCGCCAACCAAAAGACATAGGGTATCAGAATGGATAAAAAAACAAGACCCATCTATTTGCTGTCTACAAGAGCCTCATTTTAGACCTGAGGACACCTTTAGATTGAGAGTGAGGGGATGGAGAACTATTTATCATGCTACTGGAAGCCAAAAGAAAGCTGGAGTAGCCATACTTATATCAGACAAACTAGACTTTAAATTAAAGGCTGTAACAAGAGATGAAGAAGGACATTATATAATAGTGACAGGGTCTATCCATCAGGAAGAGCTAACAATTATAAATGTCTATGCGCCGAATACCGGAGCGCCCAAATATATAAAACAATTACTCATAAGCACAAGCAACCTTATTGATAAGAATGTGGTAATTGCAGGGGACTTTAACACCCCACTTACAGAAATGGATAGATCATCTAGACACACGGTCAATAAAGAAACAAGGGCCCTGAATGAGACATTGGAACAGATGGACTTGACAGATATATTTAGAACTCTGCATCCCAAAGCAACAGAATATACTTTCTTCTCGAGTGCACATGGAACATTCTCCAAGATAGATCATATACTGGGTCACAAAACAGCCCTTCATAAGTTTACAAGAATTGAAATCATACCATGCATACTTTCAGACCACAATGCTATGAAGCTTGAAATCAACCACAGAAAAAAGTCTGGAAAACCTCCCAAAGCATGGAGGTTAAAGAACACCCTACTAACGAGTGAGTGGGTCAACCAGGCAATTCGAGAAGAAATTAAAAAATATATGGAAACAAACGAAAATGAAAATACAACAATCCAAACGCTTTGGGACGCAGCGAAGGCAGTCCTGAGAGGAAAATACATTGCAATTCAGGCCTATCTCAAGAAACAAGAAAAATCCCAAATACAAAATCTAACAGCACACCTAAAGGAAATAGAAGCAGAACAGCAAAGGCAGCCTAAACCCAGCAGAAGAAGAGAAATAATAAAGATCAGAGCAGAAATAAACAATATAGAATCTAAAAAAACTGTAGAGCAGATCAACGAAACCAAGAGTTGGTTTTTTGAAAAAATAAACAAAATTGACAAACCTCTAGCCAGGCTTCTCAAAAAGAAACGGGAGATGACCCAAATAGATAAAATCATGAATGAAAATGGAATTATTACAACCAATCCCTCAGAGATACAAACAACTATCAGGGAATACTATGAAAAATTATATGGCAACAAATTGGACAACCTGGAAGAAATGGACAAATTCCTGAACACCCACACTCTTCCAAAACTCAATCAGGAGGAAATAGAAAGCTTGAACAGACCCATCACCAGCGGAGAAATTGAATCGGTTATCAAAAATCTCCCAACAAATAAGAGTCCAGGACCAGATGGCTTCCCAGGGGAGTTCTACCAGACGTTTAAAGCAGAGGTAATACCTATCCTTCTCAAGCTATTCCAAGAAATAGAAAGGGAAGGAAAACTTCCAGACTCATTCTATGAAGCCAGTATTACTTTGATTCCTAAACCAGACAGAGACCCAGTAAAAAAAGAGAACTACAGGCCAATATCCCTGATGAATATGGATGCCAAAATTCTCAATAAGATACTAGCAAATCGAATTCAACGGCATATAAAAAGAATTGTTCACCATGATCAAGTGGGATTCATTCCTGGGATGCAGGGCTTGTTCAACATTCGCAAATCAATCAACGTGATACATCACATTAACAAAAAAAAAGAGAAAAAGCATATGATCCTGTCAATCGATGCAGAAAAGGCCTTTGACAAAATCCAGCACCCTTTCTTAATAAAAACCCTTGAGAAAGTCGGGATAGAAGGAACATACTTAAAGATCATAAAAGCCATTTATGAAAAGCCCACAGCTAACATCATCCTCAACGGGGAAAAACTGAGAGCTTTTTCCCTGAGATCAGGAACACGACAGGGATGCCCACTCTCACCGCTGTTGTTTAACATAGTGCTGGAAGTTCTAGCATCAGCAATCAGACAACAAAAGGAAATCAAAGGCATCCAAATTGGCAAAGATGAAGTCAAGCTTTCGCTTTTTGCAGATGACATGATATTATACATGGAAAATCCGA
>NW_024417035.1:0-1390 GCF_014898765.1 Herpailurus yagouaroundi | reverse complement strand
TAAAATCATGAATGAAAATGGAATGATTACAACCAATCCCTCAGAGACACAAGCAATTATCAGGGAATACTATGAAAAATTATATGCCAACAATTTGGACAACCTGGAAGAAATGGACAAATTCCTGAACACCCACACTCTTCCAAAACTCAATCAGGAGGAAATAGAAAGCTTGAACAGACCCATCACCAGCGAAGACATTGAATCGGTTATCAAAAATCTCCCAACAAATAAGAGTCCAGGACCAGATGTCTTCCCAGGGGAGTTCTACCAGACATTTAAAGCAGAGACAATATCTATCCTTCTCAAGCTATTCCAAAAAATAGAAAGGGAAGGAAAACTTCCAGACTCATTCTATGAAGCCAGTATTACTTTGATTCCTAAACCAGACAGAGACCCAGTAAAAAAAGAGAACTACAGGCCAATATCCCTGATGAATATGGATGCAAAAATTCTCAATAAGATACTAGCAAACTGAATTCAACGGCATATAAAAAGAATTATTCACCATGATCAAGTGGGATTCATTCCTGGGATGCAGAGCTGGTTCAACATTCGCAAATCAAACATTGTGATACATCACATTAATAAAAGAAAAGAGAAGAACCATATGATCCTGTCAATCGATGCAGAAAAGGCCTTTGACAAAATTCAGCAAACTTTCTTTCTTTTTTTTTTCAACGTTTATTTATTTTTCTTGGGACAGAGAGAGACAGAGCATGAACGGGGGAGGGTCAGAGAGAGAGGGAGACACAGAATCAGAAACAGGCTCCAGGCTCTGAGCCATCAGCCTAGAGCCCGACGCGGGGCTCAAACTCATGGACCGCGAGTCGTGACCTGGCTGAAGTCGGACGCTTGACCGACTGCACCACCCAGGCGCCCCCAACCTTTCTTAATAAAAACCCTCGAGAAAGTCGCGATAAAAGGAACATACTTAAACATCATAAAAGCCATTTATGAAAAGCTCACAGCTAACATCATCCTCAATGGGGAAAAACTGAGAGCTTTTTCCCTGAGATCAGGAACACAACAGGGATGTCCACTCTCACCGCTGTTGTTTAACATACTGTTGGAACTTCTAACATCAGCAATCAGACAACAAAAGGAAATCAAAGGCATCAAAATTGGGAAAGATGAAGTCAAGCTTTCACTTTTTGCAGATGACATGATGTTATACATGGAAAATCCGAATGACTCCACCAGAAGTCTGCTAGAAATGATACATGAATTCAGCAAAGTTGCAGGATACAAAATAAATGTACACAAATCAGTTGCATTCTTATACACTAATAATGAAGCAACAGAAAGACAAAGAAAGAAACTGATCCCATTCACAATTGCACCAAGAAGCATAAAATACCTAGGAATAAGTCTAACCAAAGATGTAAAG
>NW_024417034.1:0-3175 GCF_014898765.1 Herpailurus yagouaroundi | reverse complement strand
GGGTTTCTATTCTATTCCATTGGTCTATGTGTCTGTTTTTGTGCCAACACTTTCATTTTTTAAATATGGCATCATTTAAAATGTATAAGAAATATGTGAAATTTCAGTGATAGTTATTTTATAGAGCAAGAGGCTATATACAGTTGACCTCGACATAGGATTTGCCAAGGTCTCATAGCTGGCCATGGAAATTTGGAGTTAATGTGAACTCCTAAACCTGTTTCTTGAACTATGGTCATTCACCTATACTTCCAGCTGGTTTGCAACTGTAATTATCTCTCACTACAGTTTACCTAACATTTTTCTTTAAATCACTCTTCTCTCCTTTTTAGTAAGTCTTTCCCTAAATAGTAATATTGATTAATTCATAGGTTTTATTTTTTTTATAGTAAACATCACAAATATACATATTTGCCTTTTACATCACCCCTGGGAATTTTTTAACGTTTATTTATTTTTGAGAGAGAGAGAGAGCAAACATGCAAACAGAGCAGAAGCAGAGAGAGAGGGGAACAGAGGATCTGAAGTGGGCCCTGTGCTGACAGCAGAGAGTCCACTGTGGGCCTAGAGCTCACAAACCATGTGATCATGACCTGAGCTGAAGGCAGAAATTTAGCTGACTGGATTTACGACCCTCACCTCTGGGAATTTATGTCTCCTCATATCTATGTCATTGACATTGCTTCTTATTCTTCATGATATTTACATACTTCTTACTCCTCATCTTTACCATATCAACCATGCCACATTTTATCTCACTCCCAAATCAGAGCACTGAACACCAATAAGCCAAACTCAGCATTTACAAATCATATTATCACCTGACAATCATAACCACCAAATCATGGATTTTTAAACTCGTTCCTATGCATGTCAACAGATAAAAAGATGTCAAAATTGTTACATATCTCTTAATCAGGCACAATCATTACTGGCTCCCACACTTATAATTTTCATATTAATTAATTAACCAAATAATCTAGTCATCCACTGAGAGCAGTGATTTCAACAGCATGTAAGTAAACCTAAAATCCTGGCCATTCCTGTTTTCAAAATTCTTTTTTAATGTTTACTCATTTTTGAGAGACAGAGCTTGAGTGGGGGAGGGGCAGAGAGAGAGGGAGACACAGAATCCAAAGCAGGCTCCAGGCTCTGAGCTGTCAGTGTAGAGTCCTGGCCACTTGTTTTGTGATGTTACAGCCAAGTGGGGCAAGGGATAAGTGTCATGAAGAGAAATACTGCAGGTAATAGAAGGAAATCAATCAATGTCAGCACTGCTCTAATACAATTGCACCTCCATCAACCTAAGTCAAACCGCAGGCCCTGAGGCACTTATACATCAATGAACAATTAGTATTCCAGACCCCTAGCCCTTTAGTCATTCTTAACATCATGTATGGGTACAATTTTGGAAGACTTAGAGATAATTTATAGCCAATGCATTTTTCTCTTATAAATCCATAGACTCCAGATTATAGGAACTATAAACACTACTTAGGAGGCAATTGTATAGTCCACCCTCAAGATGACAAAGTAGTGGTTATGAAGATAAAGATGTTAGATAGAAAGCAGCATTTAGGAACCAGAATTGTTGAGAATGTATACAGGGAATAAAAGAGAAATAAAGAAGGAATTATGGATGAATCTTATATTTGATGACTTCTGGGGATCCTGCGAAATCCAGGGCTAGAGCAGAAAAAAGTGAGAACCCGCATCAATGCAGACCTGACAGAAGAACAAGGCAGGCAAGCAGCACAGTAATGACCAAGTTGCCATAGTCAATAGTTTCGAAATTGATGTCTATAAGTTGGCCCTGCTGACTTAAATATCATACTCTGGTCTTTGTAAATGCTACATGTTGCTTTTGTAACAGGCATTTTTCAAAGGCCATGATTGGTGAACATTTGCATTATTCATCATGATTTCTTAAGCATGGGAAGGAGATACATTTAAGAGACCTGGAACCCTTCTAGTTTCTTTAGGATGAAGTCTCAGAGCTTGTCCAAAGGTGAATGTTCGTGTGTGAAAATGTGGTAGTGCAACGTAGGTAGAGTTTCATGAGCATTTTTTTTTTTTCAACGTTTATTTATTTTTTGGGACAGAGAGAGACAGAGCATGAACAGGGAAGGGGCAGAGAGAGAGGGAGACACAGAATCGGAAACCGGCTCCAGGCTCTGAGCCATCAGCCCAGAGCCCGACGCGGGGCTCGAACTCACAGACCGCGAGATCGTGACCTGGCTGAAGTCGGACGCTTAACCGACTGCGCCACCCAGGTGCCCCTCATGAGCATTTTCTAACAGCTGAGTGTGGACTAAAGCTGTAAGCACATGACGAGAACTCAAGGGCACTATAATCAACCTCACTAATCACCCTAGAAGTTGATTTTAGAGAAGGAGCAACTTCGAGATGGTTTCTGTGGTCAGCCACTGGGAAGGGGAGGGAAGGAATCCAAAACCATAATTAGGGGTGGAACATACAGTGTTTCTTTAGGCCATTGGCCTCAGAATGAGGCTTTCCATGTCCCTGAGGTATTCTGAGGGTACTGAGTTTTGGAGTAGGAGACTTTAATTGTCCTTAGACCTTACCCATTCTTCGCTGATACCAAAATGTGATGATTTTCCAGATCCAGTCTCTCTGATGGTAGAAGAAAGTAATAAAGCCTTGTTATTCCATGCCAACTTTATACACCTCATATTATCATTTATTTATAAATCTATATAGCTGCATTTTCACCTACATCACAGGATAAAATACTGATAGGGTAAGTGAAGGGGTTTCTTAAGCATGGGGTGTCTTAGATTTTTAACACATATTTTACATGGATCATAATTCACAAAAATATACTTTTGTATTCCTCATTAAGTCAGTGAACATAGTTGTTTTTAACCTTTCCCCAGGAGAGGTTTTAATTAACGCACTCTGAGGACAGCCATGGAACAAATCAAAGGCAAGTGTATGCTTTCAGCATAAGGTCAGCAAACTTTTTCTGTAGAGAGCCAGACAGTGAATATGTTAGATATTGTGGGCCAAAGGGTCTCTATCACAAGTACTCAATCTTCTCAATGTAGTCAAAGGAACCATAAGTGATATGTACATGAATCAGCATGGCTGTGTTCTAATAAAACTTTATTTAAAACCACAAAAATTTGAATTTTATGTAATTTTAATATATTAC
>NW_024417033.1:0-1798 GCF_014898765.1 Herpailurus yagouaroundi | reverse complement strand
GTGTGTGTGTGTGTGTGTGTTTAATTTTTTTCCGTGATACACTATAACAGATCTCTGAATGGCCTTCCACATGACCAGGTTGCTGGGACTTTCCAAAATTACATACTGGCTTCAGTGAAACTTATTATGCTTTATACGTTTTGGTGTAAAGTCATATGTTCCAATACAGATCAGCCTAACCATATTATTAATAAATGTGCCTTGATATTAATAGTCATAATGTTGATTGAAAATTTTGTATTTGGCAAGATCATTGGTTTAAGTAGGATTATTTTTAGTATTTAATACATATCTTAACTATTCCACACTGACCTAAGCCAGTGTGGTCATGCCCAGCTTTTAGCAAAATGTCAGACAAATTCTGAAGCAAATCTCAGACAAATTCTGTTGCCCAGTATGGGCACATACATAGAGATTTATTAACTAAATATTAAGCAGGCACAAGGCAGGTTTTGGAACCTGAGGAAACCCCATCTCTGAGTCTTCAGAGAGACTTCAGAGACACTGACCAACACATGGCAGAAAAGGGGTCCATAAGGAAATAGGACCATAAGGTCCATAGGAAAATGCTGCCTGATTCATACCAGCAACTGGCAAATAGAATCCTCCACATTTATGGCTGGATAGAGAAGTATTAATTTAAAGGAGGGTGTCATCCGTAATGGAAAAGTATCCATGCCTCAGTGAATTCCTAGGCTTTTTTCATGAAAAGCTGGGGCAAGTTGTTAAAATACTATTTAGCCAGTCAATATTTCTTAAATACTCATTAGTTCAGAAATAGGACCCTATTTTTAATATTCATCATGCTAGTTATAGCCCACTATTTTCACCAAAGAACCCTTTTCTAACATTTAACGTAGTGATTAGCCAAAGGTCAATTGTCTGCTGAAATACAGACAAGAGAGGCATTTATAGTAGCCACCCCTAGAATATGGATTTTTATTATGACTATAGTTGACTACCTTCTGAAATGTATATACTATATTTTAAATATATTAAAGACACAGACATCATGATCAAGTATAGTCAATATTTTTCTAAGTAAAAATATTTCCTAAAAGACAAATATAAGTATCAGTTCTGCCTATAAACTTTATTTAGACTTTTAATCCATACATGCAAAGAGGTCCATTTTAATGAAACAGAAGCAGTCTTTCTTGGAAATGTTAGTTCCCACCAAATCATTGTAAGCCTCAAATCCTGTTGTATCCTGGTATGATCCTCAGATTTTTGAAGCTTTATAACAATGCTCATGTTAGAAAAATCAGTTGCTGTTGGTAACTCTTAAAATTTTGGATATAAATCTTCAAGGTGCTTTATGACTTCAAGTAGGAATTAGCACATACATAACAGTGATTATAAATAGTGATGTTTTGCTTCCGAGCATAGAATGCTGAGGAATCTAAAAGTAAAATTGTCAAAAATAACGTAATATCTCATAAATGAAAACATTTTAGAAATATGTGTTATCAGTAGAAATTAGTAGAATCAGTAGAAATTCTTTTCTTCCTCTCTTCTAGCTTTTGTCACATAGCACACTCTCTAGCACTATGACAGGCAAGCAGCTGCCTTCACAGCCATTGCCAGTACTGGAGATTTTTCTAGGCCTTTAGCACTCTTCTTTCATCTGTAAGGACAGGCAAGGCAGCTGTCGTTATGTACTGGTGTAGTGTTGGCATGGTTTGCTAAGGCAGCTGCTGGTCTGGCTTCACAGCTGGGGAAATAGCACTTGGTATTAGCAACCAAATTTAACAGAAGTATGAAAAAGACAATTGGCAGGGGAAGTCTTTTAATCTTA
>NW_024417032.1:0-1034 GCF_014898765.1 Herpailurus yagouaroundi | reverse complement strand
AGTGAGGGGATGGAGAACTATTTATCATGCTACTGGAAGCCAAAAGAAAGCTGGAGTAGCCATACTTATATCAGACAAACTAGACTTTAAATTAAAGGCTGTAACAAGAGATGAAGAAGGGCATTATATAATAATCACAGGGTCTATCCATCAGGAAGAGCTAACAATTATAAATGTCTATGCGCCGAATACCAGAGCCCCCAAATATATAAAACAATTACTCATAAACATAAGCAACCTTATGGATAAGAATGTGGTAATTGCAGGGGACTTTAACACCCCACTTACAGAAATGGATAGATCATCTAGACACACGGTCAATAAAGAAACAAGGGCCCTGAATGAGACATTGGATCAGATGGACTTGACAGATATATTTAGAACTCGGCATCCCAAAGCAACAGAATATACTTTCTTCTTGAGTGCACATGGAACATTCTCCAAGATAGATCATATACTGGGTCACAAAACAGCCCTTCATAAGTTTACAAGAATTGAAATTATACCATGCATACTTTCAGACCACAATGCTAAGAAACTTGAAATCAACCACAGGAAAAAGTCTGGAAAACCTCCAAAAGCATGGAGGTTAAAGAACACCTTACTAAAGAATGAGTGGGTCAACCAGGCAACTAGAGAAGAAATTTAAAAATATATGGAAACAAACGAAAATGAAAATACAACAATTCCAAACGCTTTGGGATGCAGTGAAGGCAGTCCTGAGAGGAAAATACATTGCAATCCAGGCCTATCTCAAGAAACAAGAAAAATCCCAAATACAAAATCTAACAGCACACCTGAAGGAAATAGAAGCAGAACAGCAAAGGCAGCCTAAACCCAGCAGAAGAAGAGAAATAATAAAGATCAGAGCAGAAATAAACAATATAGAATCTAAAAAAACTGTAGAGCAGATCAACGAAACCAAGAGATGGTTTTTTGAAAAAAATAAACAAAATTGACAAATCTCTAGCCAGACTTCTCAAAAAGAAAAGGGAGATGACCCAAATAGATAAAATCATGAATGAAAATGGAAT
>NW_024417031.1:0-2083 GCF_014898765.1 Herpailurus yagouaroundi | reverse complement strand
ATAGGCTTCTACTATCCTGTGAGTCTTCTTTAGCATATGAAAATCTCACTGGAAACTTCCCCTAGACTTTACCTCCCCCCAGTTCCATAGAATAAAACCAGTCTCTCCTCATGGTCCTGGGGCAGCTCTTTCTGCCCACTGGTCCTGTCCCCATGCTTTAATAAAATCATCTTTTTGTACCAAAGACGTCTTCAAGAATTCTTTCTTGGCCGTCAGCTCCGGACCCCACAAACCCCACTGTCACCCCAAAAACCTCATCAAGAAGGTCTGGTACTTTCTGCTCTGTTGTTAACAAGGGGCTGCTTCTCTCTATCTGCCCAAGGTCAGTCTATCTCCTGTCTCAATGTCTACGTTGTTGAGGTTGTATATCACTTTTTCCAGTCTACATAGAGCTACCTCAATACTGAGATTGTCCATGCCCTGGGGTCCTGACAAACCCATGTCCTAAGAAAGTGCCCCCACTCAATGCATTTTTCCTTACTCAGCCTGACATTCTGACCCCTTGATGAAGCACCTTCAAAATCCAATCCCAGGATGTTTCTCCTGCTGCTACACACACAAGCTGGTTAGTTCTTGCAAAGTTCCTGAGTAGATACCACTTGCATCCTAGAAGTGAGACTTCTGTGTCATCTTCAAGTACAGGAAGTGTTAACCATTACTAGATAAGGGTGAGCCTCCTCTGCTTCTCCAGAGGGTCATGAAGGCCATCCACTGGGATAGCCTAGATCTGGTTTGCAGGATCTTAGGATTCCCCCACCAGTGCCAGGACTTTCATATCACAGGTCTGCCATGGCTGAGTCCACACCTCTCTGTACTTTTGTGACTCTCACAATTATGTCTTCAGCTGCCATTCAACTCTGCCCTTCCTCTACAGGACATGAATGCCTCCAAAAAATACTGTAGAGGCTCTCACGCTTAGCCATAAACTGCTTGATAACCATCCTTAGATTCTTTCAAAGGTTCTATCATAACACTTGCCATAGCTTTCCCCTAACTAGGACATTTTCTCAGGTCACCTCCAGTAAAATCTGTAGTAGTTCAGCTGCCATTTGTATCCCACCTACCAGCCTGGAAGGTGTCCTCTTGGTCTGTGAGGCCAAGTGGATGAGCTAGTCCCAAACCCCCATCATTTTGCCTGCATCTCAGTCCACTCCTGACACCACCTGTGTTTAGGGTTCTGCAAGGAACAGACAACCATACAGCGTTATATTGTGAGTAATTTGTTAGGAGAAACCTTTGTGAGGAAAAATGGGGAAGGAGCCAAAAAGGCTGGGAAAACACCAAATCCTGATGCAAGTGTGAATCGAGGGAAGGAGAGAGAGAAGGAAGGTTGGCTGAAAGTGTCCTAGACCCAGTGCAGAGTAAGGCAAGTTCATCAGGGTGTCAGGGGGCCCTGGAGCCTAGGTCAGCTTCCAGAAAGGAAGAGTCCTGCCTTTGTTTCCTTGCTGTTCACAAGCCTTGGCTGGGGGAATTCCACAGGAAGTGTCATCTCAGAGCAAACATGGCATCAGATCTGAGCGCACAGAGTCGGGGCCCTGGATCAGTTACTGCCCCTCAAGCTGAGGGTCAGGGATGTGTGTTCTCACAGCCACCACAATAGTCTGGGTGAGAACAAAGATTGATGATAAAAACGATAAAAGGAGAACAACACTGGAGCAATACCTGTAAGTAGACAAAAAGGGGCGAGGTGGAGGGCTCCAGCGGGGGACTGGCTCTGACTGGCACAACCATGGGTGGGCAACCTGTGCTACAGAACTGGACAGTCCGTCATGTGGGTGCAGATGCTGGCATGAGTAGGTGGTGTGTGATGAGATTTTTTTGGGTGACAGTGGGGTTCCTGGGTTCCGGAGCCAACAGCCAAGAAAGAATTCTTGAAGATGTCTTTGGTGGAAAAAGGTGATTTTGTTAAAGCACGGGGACAGGACCCATGGGCAGAAAGAGCTGCCCCAGGACCATGAGGAAAGACTGGTTTTATACTATGGAACTGGGGGGAGGTAAAGTCCAGGGGAAGTTTCCAGTGAGATTTTCATATGCTAAAGAAGACTCACAGGATAGTGGAGGCCTAGCTGTTTTCAAGGGAAGG
>NW_024417030.1:0-3518 GCF_014898765.1 Herpailurus yagouaroundi | reverse complement strand
GAAAAACTCAGAGCTTTCTCCCTGAGATCAGGAACACGACAGGGATGCCTACTCTCACCGCTGTTGTTTAACATAGTGCTGGAAGTTCTAGCATCAGCAATCAGACAACAAAAGGAAATCAAAGGCATCAAAATCAGGAAAGATGAAGTTAAGCTTTCACTTTTTGCAGATGACATGATATTATATGTGGAAAACCCGACAGACTCCACCATAAGTCTGCTAGAACTGATATATGAATTCAGCAAAGTCGCAGGATACAAAATCAATGTACAGAAATCAGTTACATTCTTATGCACTAATAATGAAGCAACAGAAAGACAAAGAAACTGATCCCATCTACAATTGCACCAAGAATCATAAAATACCTAGGAATTAACCTAAGATGTAAAAGATCTGTATGCTGAAAACTATAGAAAACTTATGAAGGAAACTGAAGAAGATACAAAAAAATGGAAAAGCATTCCGTGCTCATGGATTGGAAGAATAAATATTGTCAAAATGTCAATACTAGCCAAAGCTATCTACACATTCAATACAATCCCAATAAAACTGCACCAGCATTCTTCTCAAAGCTAGAACAAGCAATCCTAACATTTGTATGGAACCACAAAAGACCCCGAATAGCCAAAGTAATTTTGAAGAAGACCAAAGTGGGAGGCATCACAATCCCTGACTTCAGCCTCTACTACAAAGCTGTAATCATCAAGACAGCGTGGTATTGGCACAAAAACAGACATATAGACCAATGGAATAGAATAGAAACCCCAGAACTAGACCCACAAAAGTAGGGCCAACTAATCTTTGACAAAGCAGCAAAGAATATCCAGTGGAAAAAAGACAGTCTCTTTAACAAATGGTGCTGGGAGAACTGGACAGCAACATGCAGAAGGATGAAACTAGACCACTTTCTTACACCATTCACAAAAATAAACTCAAATGGATAAAGGACCTGAATGTGAGCCAGGAAACCATCAAAATCCTAGAGGAGAAAGCAGGAAAAAACCTCTCTGACCTCAGCCACAGCAATTTCTTACTTGACACATCCCCAAAGGCAAGCGAATTAAAAGTAAAATGAACTACTGGGACCTCGTCAAAACAAAAAGCTTCTGCACAGCAAAGGAAACAATCAACAAAACTAAAAGGCAACTGATGGAATGGGAAAAGACATTTGCAAATGACATATCAGACAAAGGGCTAGTATCCAAAACTTATAAAGAGCTCACCAAACTCCAAACCCGAAAAACAAATAATCCAGTGAAGAAATGGGCAGAAAACATGAATAGACACATCTCTAAAGAAGATGACCAACAGGCACATGAAAAGATGCTCAACGTTGCTCCTCATCAGGGAAATACAAATCAAAACCACACTGAGATACCACCTCATGCCAGTCAGAGTGGCTAAAATGAACAAATCAGGAGACTATAGATGGTGGTGAGGATGTGGAGAAACGGGAACCCTCTTGCACTGTCAGTAGGAATGCAAACTGGTGCAGCTGCTCTGGAAAACAGTGTGGAGGTTCCTGAAAATGTTAAAAATAGATCTACCCTATGACCCAGCAATAGCACTGCTAGGAATTTACCCAAGGGACACAGGAGTACTGATGCATAGGGGCACTTGTACCCCAATGTTTATAGCAGCAATGAGAAAGAACGAAATATGGCCCTTTGTAGCAACGTGGATAGAACTGGAGTGATGCTAAGTGAAATAAGCCATACACAGAAAGACAGATACCATATGGTTTCACTCTTATGTGGATCCTTAACAGGAACCCATGGGGGAGGGAAAGGGAAGAAAAAAAAAGTTAGAGAGGGAGGGAGCCAAACCATAAGAGACTCTTAAAAACTGAGAATAGGGGCGCCTGGGTGGCGCAGTCGGTTAAGCGTCCGACTTCAGCCAGGTCACGATCTCGCGGTCCGTGAGTTCAAGCCCCGCGTCGGGCTCTGGGCTGATGGCTCAGAGCCTGGAGCCTGTTTCCGATTCTGTGTCTCCCTCTCTCTCTGCCCCTCGCCCGTTCATGCTCTGTCTCTCTCTGTCCCAAAAATAAATAAACGTTGAAAAAAAAATTTTTTTAATAAAAAAAAAACTGAGAATAAACTGAGGGTTGATGGGGGAGGGGAGGGTGGGCGATGGGCATTGAGGAGGGCACCTGTTGGGATGAACACTGGGTGTTGTATGGAAACCAATTTGACAATAACTTTCATATAAAAAGACAAAACAAAAAAACAAAAAGACAGTAACAAGTGTTGGCAAGGATGTGGAGACCAAAGGACCTTCACGCACTGTGGGTGGAAATGTAAATGGGTGCAGCCACTGTGGAAAACAGCATGAAGGTCCCCTAAAAATTAAAAATAGAAATACCACACAATCCAGTATTTCCGCTACTGGATATTTACCCAAAGAAAGTGGAAACAGTGCCTTGAAAAGGTTAGGACTTGTCGAAGTCCTAACCCCCAGTACCTCAGAGTGTGCCTGTATTTGGAGACACAGTCTTTTAAGAGGTAACCTATGTTTACTGCAGCTTTACACCAGCCAAGATATGGAAGCAACCTAAGTATCTATCAACAGGGGAACGGATAAAGAAGATGTGGGGTGCGTATAAATGTTAGACATACGGGTGTGCATATACCGTGTATAGACCGGGAGGGTCTTGTGCTAAGTGAAATAAGTCAGAGACAAATACTGTATGATTTCACCTGTATCTGAAATCTAAAAAACAAAACGAATGAACAAGCAAAGCAGAAACAGACCCATAAACACAGAGAACCAGTGGTTGCCGAAGGGGAGGAGGATGGGGAGATCGGCAAGGGTGGGGAGTGGGGAGTACAGGCTTCCAGCTATGAACCAATGAGTCTCAAGGATAAAAGATACAGCATAGGGAACACTTGTGGTGACAGATGATAGCACTTGTCAATTTAATATGTTGTACGCTTGTTACCAACGTAACATCGTGTCACTACACTCCAATTTAAAAAAAGACCAATAAAACAACGTAAAAAATACAAATTAAAGCAGCCGTAGCATCTATTTATTTTTGATCAGATTAACAGGCTTAAAAAGTAGAGAATAACAACACAATATTGGCAGAAGCCGAGGGAAGACCACGATGAAAAGACTGCGAATGTTGGTGGCAAATAGCCTAACACGAACAGAGAAGCTGAGTGAAAATCTGAATTAGCAACGGGAGGATCTACTGAAACGGCAAAACGAAAACCAGGGCAAGCCGGCAAAATTATTTTCATCATCTAAAAGGAAATGAGCCGATATGAAGTAACATGTATCATAACACCCACTTGAACACGCTTTCAATCCTGCTCTTAACAGTTCAACACATATCAAGGCAAAAGGAAAGGCATTTACCTACGATGTACTGTTTGTCACCGTTTATGGGCTTAACTGTGTCTCCCCTCCAAGCTCCCCACACCCAAGAAAATTCTTATGGCCAAGTCCTAACCCCCAGTACATGGAGACATGGTCTTTTAAAAGCCTGGGTGTCTCAAAAAAAAAAAAAAAAAAAA
>NW_024417029.1:0-2558 GCF_014898765.1 Herpailurus yagouaroundi | reverse complement strand
CTATTCATGTTTTCTGCCCATTTCTTCACTGGGTTATTTGCTTTTCGGGTGTGGAGTTTGGTGAGCTCTTTATAGATTTTGGATACTAGCCCTTTGTCCGATATGTCATTTGCAAATATCTTTTCCCATTCCGTTGGTTGCCTTTTAGTTTTGTTGGTTGTTTCCTTTGCTGTGCAGAAGCTTTTTATCTTCATAAGGTCCCAGTAATTCACTTTTGCTTTTAATTCCCTTGCCTTTGGGGATGTGTCGAGTAAGAGATTGCTACGGCTGAGGTCAGAGAGGTCTTTTCCTGCTTTCTCCTCTAGGGTTTTGATGGTTTCCTGTCTCACATTCAGGTCCTTGATCCATTTTGAGTTTATTTTTGTGAATGGTGTGAGAAAGTGGTCTAGTTTCAACCTTCTGCATGTTGCTGTCCAGTTCTCCCAGCACCATTTGTTAAAGAGACTGTCTTTTTTCCATTGGATGTTCTTTCCTGCTTTGTCAAAGATGAGTTGGCCATACGTTTGTGGGTCTAGTTCTGGGGTTTCTATTCTATTCCATTGGTCTATGTGTCTGTTTTTGTGCCAATACCATGCTGTCTTGATGATGACAGCTTTGTAGTAGAGACTAAAGTCTGGGATTGTGATGCCTCCTGCTTTGGTCTTCTTCTTCAAATTTACTTTGGCTGTTCGGGGCCTTTTGTGGTTCCATATGAATTTTAGGATTGCTTGTTCTAGTTTCGAGAAGAATGCTGGTGCAATTTTGATTGGGATTGCATTGAATGTGTAGATAGCTTTGGGTAGTATTGACATTTTGACAATATTTATTCTTCCAATCCATGAGCAGGGAATGTCTTTCCATTTCTTTAAATCTTCTTCAATTACCTTCATAAGCTTTCTATAGTTTTCAGCATACAGATCCTTTACATCTTTGGTTAGATTTACTCCTAGGTATTTTATGCTTCTTGGTGCCATTGTGAATGGGATCAGTTTCTTTATTTGTCTTTCTGTTGCTTCATTGTTAGTGTATAAGAATGCAACTGATTTCTGTACATTGATTTTGTATCCTGCAACTTTGCTGAATTCATGTATCAGTTCTAGCAGACTTTTGGTGGAGGCTATCAGATTTTCCATGTATAATATCATGTCACCTGCAAAAAGCGAAAGCTTGAGTACATCCTTGCCAATTTTGATGCCTTTGATTTCCTTTTGTTGTCTGATGGCTGATGCTATAACTTCCAACTATCTTAAACAACAGTGGTGAGAGTGGGCATCCCTGTCGTGTTCCTGATCTCAGGGAAAAAGCTCTCAGTTTTCCCCATTGAGGATGAGGTTAGCTGTGCGCTTTTCATAAATGGCTTTTATGATCTTTAAGTATGTTCCTTCTATCCCGTCTTTCTCGAGGGTTTTATTGAAGAAGTGTTGCTGAATGTTGTCAAAGGCCTTTTCTGCATCAATTGACAGGATCATATGGTTCTTATCTTTTCTTTTATTAATGTGATGTATCACGTTGATTGATTTGCGAATGTTGAACCAGCCCTGCATCCCAGGAATGAATCCCACTTGATCATGGTGAATAATTCTTTGTATATGCTATTGAATTCGATTTGCTAGTATCTTATGGAGAATTTTTGCATCCATCTTCATCAGGGATATTAGCCTGTAGTTCTCTTTTTTTACTGGGTCTCTGTCTGGTTTAGGAATCAAAGTAATACTGGCTTCATAGAATGAGTCTGGAAGGTTTCCTTTCCTTTCTATTTCTTGGAATAGCTTGAGAAGGATAGGTATTATCTCTGCTTTAAACGTCTGGTAGAACTCCCCTGGGAAGCCATCTGGTCCTGGACTCTTATTTGTTGGGACATTTTTGATAACTGATTCAATTTCTTCGCTCGTTATGGGTCTGTTCAAGCTTTACATTTCCTCCCGATTGAGTTTTGGAAGCCTGAGGGTGTTTAGGAATTTGTCCATTTCTTCCAGGTTGTCCAATTTGTTGGCATATAATTTTTCATAGTATTCCCTGATAATTGTTTGTATCTCTGAGGGATTGGTTGTAATAATTCCATTTTCATTCATGATTTTATCTATTTGGGTCATCTCCCTTTTCTTTTTGAGAAGCCTGGCTAGAGGTTTGTCAATTTTGTTTATTTTTTCAAAAAACCAACTCTTGGTTTCGTTGATCTGCTCTACAGTTTTTTTAGATTCTATATTGTTTATTTCTGCTCTGATCTTTATTATTTCTCTTCTTCTGCTGGGTTTAGGCTGCCTTTGCTGTTCTGCTTCTATTTCCTTTAGGTGTGCTGTTAGATTTTGTATTTGGGATTTTTCTTGTTTCTTGAGATAGGCCTGGATTGCAATGTATTTTCCTCTCAGGACTGCCTTCGCTGCGTCCCAAAGCGTTTGGATTGTTGTATTTTCATTTTCGTTTGTTTCCATATATTTTTTGATTTCTTCTCTAATTGCCTGGTTGACCCACTCATTCGTTAGTAGGGTGTTCTTTAACCTCCATGCTTTTGGAGGTTTTCCAGACTGTTTTCTGTGGTTGATTTCAAGCTTCATAGCATTGTGTTCTGAAAGTATGCA
>NW_024417028.1:0-1431 GCF_014898765.1 Herpailurus yagouaroundi | reverse complement strand
CCAGCCTGGGACCCTGGTGACAGCCAGCCGGGTGGGGAGGGGTTCCTTGAGCACCTGCCTGTGCCGGCTCCACGGGGCCCTGCAGTGAGACAGGGCACGGTGGCTGGAATCTGACGATCCTGGAGCCCCGTTTGCCATCCTTTGACCTGGGGTCACCCTCCCGAGCCTCAGTTTCCTCGGCTGTAAAATGGGGATGAAAATAGCGCCCTCCTCACAGGATTAAGTGACCGAGGACGTGTGAAGGGCGCCCAGCACAGGCAGGAAGTGTTCAATCATATGAACTCATCCTCCTGCCATTGTCACCCCCAGGACTGTCACAGAGGAGGCTCCCTGGGCCCATTTTGCAGATGGGGCTAATCACTCAAAAGCCCATTTAACAGCTGTTAACACCCCTTCACACCAGGCGCCTACACGCACGACCCTTGTCGCCTTCACGACCTCCCTGCTCGGACGGTGCCGTCACGGTCCCCACTCCACAGGGGAGGAGGCGGTGCCAAGGATCAGATCCCACAGCCCATGGAAGACAGAGACTCAGTGTAGGGCCTTCTGCCCCCAGGGCCTGGGCTTGGCCCCCACCCCAGACCCCACACTTCCCAGGACACTGAGTCACAGCACCGATGAGAAGGTGGTGCACACGGGTGGCCACCCGCCCAGCAGCCCGCCCCCCCTTCCTTCACTCGCAGAGCCTTGGGCTTGTTCTGCCAGCCACAGGCTCAGACCCGGTGGGCCTCCCCAGCCCAGGGTGAAGGCAAGCCTGAACACCCCCTCCTTGTCCAGACATGGTTTCAGGAGGGAGCGTGTGACGCAGATCTGGTCATTGAGGAGTGAGGGAAAATCTGCTGGTGCAGGGAGTGCCCCTGGGAAATATCCTGCCTCACTCTGCTCCCCTCTTCTAGACTTGAATGCTGTTGGGTGAGACGATGTTCGGAGCTGTGGCAGCCATCTTGCAACCCTGAGGTAGGAAGCTAAGGAAGAAGGCCACCACAGCTGAAGATGATAAATAGGAAAGAGGGAAAGACTCTGGCTCATTAGCATCACTGAGCGCCGGACCAACCCCGGAACTGCCTCCTTCCAGAATCTTCTTATGCACGATCATTACACGTCTCAGGTGACTGAGGCATTGTTGTTGGATTTTCTGTTACAAGGTGCCCAATGCATTCTAGTCAAGGGAAGCACCTGCTATGTGCCCGGCACCACATCTCTCACAAGAGTCACGGTCATTCGACTACACCCCATCTCTGTCATCAAACCCTGCGGTCCTAAAGGCAAAGGTTGTATCTCGTAGGTCTCTGTAACCCCAGACCTTGTTACAGATCATAACCCACAGTGAGCCCCAACTCCACAATGCGAATAACATGAACGAATTCATGAATTCAAATGCAGTTCTTGGCGAACTGTGAAGGGCTGGGCCCAAGTGCAGGATTCAGATCC
>NW_024417027.1:0-3027 GCF_014898765.1 Herpailurus yagouaroundi | reverse complement strand
GATGAAGTTTCGGTTCCGGCGGCAGGGCGCCGACCCGCAGCGCGAGAAGCTCAAGCAGGAGCTCTTCGCCTTCAACAAGGTGCGGCGGCGGTGGCGGCGGTTCGGGCTGGGCAGGAGGGGGCGGGCCGGGGGCCCAAGCCGGGGGCCCGGGGGCCGGAGCCACGTCGGGCTCGGGGGGAGGGGGAGGGGGCGCCCAGCTGGGGCGGGGCGCGGGGGCCGGGACGCGCGCCCCTCTTCGGGCCCCGCTTCTCGCCTCTTTCCCTGCTCCACTCTCGGACTCTGGGTGGGTCTGGGTCTCTCGCTGACTTTCCGAGTCAGCTTGTCCGGGTCTCTGTGGGCCTCACTGGCCCTGGCTCTGCAGGTCTCTGTCTACCTGGGTCTGTGTGTCTCTGTCTCTGTACGACTCTTTGCCTGTCTCTGGGTCTCTGTCCCTGTCTCTGCCTGTGATCACCTCCCTATCCTCAGCCTATGCCTGTGTGTCCGGGGAGTGGGGGGTGTCTCTACCTCTGTCCCTGTGTATCTCTGGGTACCTCTTCTCTGTCTCCCTTCATCTCTCTGTCTCTGCATCTGTGAGTCTTTGCCGGTCTTTTCTTGCGTGTGTCTCTGCCTGCATATGTCCCTGTGCAGTTGCTAGAACTCTCACTCCGACTCTCACTCTCTGTCTCTTTATTTCTCTTCCTTTGGGGGCTCTCGGAGCCCCTGCTCAGCCCTGAGGGCAGCCCAGGGCCCCAGTTTGTTTTTCTTTTGCACCCAGGCCAGTGGGGAGGGGTGAGGAGGAGAGGCAGATGTTGGGGGGTGGGGCTGGGAAATCCCTTCCATGTTCCTCTCCTTCCTTCCCCCAAGGCCCTAGGCTCTGCCTTGTGGGGCTCTGACCTGCCCTGTGCTGCTGGGGGCTCCAAGGAAGATGCCTGGCTTTGTACTCAACTACCCTTCAGTGTGTGGGGCCTCAGTTTCCCTTGCTGTGAAATGGAGCCACCTGGTTGTGGGCTTTGGCTCCCTGTATCACATGGGCCAGCTGACCTGCCTTTGAGCCAAGGTGGAGGTGAGGGGGTGGAAGGTTGCTCCTTCCTTTCTTTTCCCAGGTAGGGCAAGAGGGGCCATGGGAAAGGGGCTGCCTGGAGCCCCCACCTCCTCCCACCCTTGTTCTGATGTGTGGTAGATCCAGGCCCCAACCTTTGCCTTGTTAACTTCTCCTGGGGTGTTGCTTCTGGCCTCAGTTTTACTCCAAACCTCTGATGCACAGCCCTTCACTGCTCTGGGGGATCAGAGTTGTTATCCCCGTCACACAGGTGAGAAAATCGAGGTTCAGAGAGGGGTGACGTCTGACTTGTCAAAGTCACAGAGCGAGTTGGGGCACTTTGTCCTTGTGTCCCCTTGTCGACAGGATTTGACTTTAGCCTTGAGGGGCAGGGATTTTTGGAGGGACTGCTGTGGTCCTGGGCCAGACTCAAGGACACTCTCGTCCAGGAGAACGCTCTGGGGTGACTGGACCTGCAGTGGCTGAGGTGGGAATGTCTCTCAGGGCAGGCAAGGTTTCCTGGTGATGGGGAGGCTGCCAGGACCTTCAGACTTGGCAGCTGAGCACTTGCCAGGGGCCTGAGGGGCCCAGAGGGGAGGCTGGTGCCCAGGGTCTCCCAGATGGCCCCCTTCCTATGCTGGGTGGCTATGAGGGCGAAGCCCTGGGAGGCGAGAGAATGATGGTGGCGACAGGCATGTGTTAAGGTGTCACTTCCTTGAGTCGGGTGTGAAGAGGAGAGGTGGTGGAGAGGCTTGGCTCCGCTTGGCTGGCCCTGGGTTGGTAGAAGCCGAGGGCTCCCTGCTAGGCAGAGTGAGGCCCCATTCTGAGTGGGCAGCATTGGCGGGAGGGGTGTGGTTTGGGGCAAGGGGCTTGGTCACAAGAGGAGGTGGTAGGTGATCACTAGAGAATAAATAGGTCCCACATTCCCAAGCGATGGCAGGGGAGTCCGAAGCAAGCCTGGACTTCGGACTCAGTCTCATCTCCAAATCCCCGCCCTGCCCACAAGGTGCCTGTGGGATGTCCACTCTATGTCAGTTTAACAGATACTGAGCTCCTACTGTGTGCAGGGCCCCCTTCTAGGTATGGGGGACACCACAGTGACCAGAAGGGACAAGTGCCTCTTCACTCAGGATGCTCATGTACTTGTGGGGGAGACAGTGAAAAGCCAAAGCAAAAGAGTAAAACGTGCAGTAGCTTGGATAACAGCCAGTGCTGTAGATAAAGTAGGCTGAGGGTGTGGAGTGTGGGGACAGGGAGGCTGCTAGAGCAGGGTGGCTTAGGGAGGGCTCTGAGGAGTTGACTCCCGATCTGAGACCTGAATGGTGGGAAGGACCCCTCTTTGGGCAGTGCTGGGTGAAGCACATTCCAGGCAGAGGGACAGTAGATGCAAAGGTCCTGAGGCAGGAGTCTGCCTAGTAAATTGGAGGAGAGCAGAAAGCCATTGGGCCTGGAGTCAAGTGAGCTGGGGGAGAATGGGAAGAAGAGGACAGGGAGGGGTCAGGTGGTGAGGTGGGAGCTTGGAGAGGGTCCTGAGCAGAGGGTGGGGACTGGCTAGACACGGTCAGATGGTCAGATCTAGCAAACGTGTGGTGATGCTAGCGTGGGGGTGGGAAGGGAAGGGAAGCACTCCCCTCTACCCCCCAGCTAAACGGACTGTTCTGTCCTCAGGTTGGGCGCACTGCCCCTCGTGCCCAGATGGGAAACTGAGGCTTGGGGAGTACTGTGACTAGCCTGAGCCCATGCAGGCTGCATAAAGGGCTCAGTCCCTGTCTGGATTGGTGGAGGCCGGGGCTACAGGCCTGGGGACCAGGGTTTCTTCTGAAATGTGTGTCTTGCTGAGGCAGTGGTCAGGAGATACCTGGACCCACATGCGGTGTCCCACATTGGTGTTGAGGACAGTGGGTGGGGGCCCCTCCAGCCGGGTCTCTGGGGATGAGTAGGAGCTCCTTGGTGGATGTGGGAAAACCGAGGAAAGCACGAGTGGGTGGAAGGAAGGATCAAGAACCTGG
>NW_024417026.1:0-3480 GCF_014898765.1 Herpailurus yagouaroundi | reverse complement strand
TGGCAGGCTGCCCGGCACCGTCCCGCTGCCGCGTCCCGGCGCTCAGCTAGTGGGCCCTTCGGCCCTTGTGATTCAGTGGACAGGGCCCTGGTGTGAGCGTCCCCGGGCCCGCCTCCCCGACGCCCCCGCGGAGCCGCGCGGGAGGGGCACCCGGCTGAGCGCCGGGACGCGGCAGCGGGACGGTGCCGGGCAGCCTGCCAGCACCTGAGCGCTGAAACCCGAGGTGTTACGTGGACTCCAGTGCCCCGTGACCCTGGTGAATGCCAAGTCTCACCTGTCTCCTGAACGGCAGCTGCGAAGGAAATGCCCAGCAATATCGCGGTGCCCCGTTGTCGGCAGTGCTGATACCTATAAGCACAAAGAACCCCATCTGCGTGATCTTTGGCCGACTGGAAGAAAAACCAAAACGCAGAAGTCTATAAACAGCAGTTGGAGCCTTGTGATTCAGTGGACAGGGCCCTGGTGTGAGGAGTAGGGACACATCGCTCTCCTGACCGCCCCCAGGTCTGAAGCTTGTGTAAAGGTCACCTTAATCTTTTTGAACCTCCGTTTGCATGTAAAGTAGGCGCGAACATTTGAACTGCTTACTCCACACTCTCCGACGAGGATGTACATAATGTGAGAACTCTTCGCACTTTCTACATATGCCTCTCTACCAGAAGTTCATAGTTAGGAGTGAGAGAGTATGGTCAGGCTGCCACTTGCTAACTGGGTAGCCTTGGAGCCTGAACAACCTCTCTAAACTTGGGTCAAAGGCTTACAGAGCCTCCCCTGTAACAGGGAGCAATCCTAGTACCAACCTGGTCGGTTTGTTGTGAGGATTGAAGAGAAGGCATTTCACTCATTTTACAACACAACTTGGCACACGGTTTGCCCGTCACTTAGTGTGCCCACTTCATACGTTTTTAAGTAGCTTTACTGAGGTATGTTTGACCTGCGATAAGCTATCCACGTTGAGAGTGCACAATTTGGACATGTATACACGCATGCAGTTACCACCTGCAGTTATCATCAACATACCCATGACCTCCAAAAGTTTCCCTCTGCCTCTTTGTAATGTGTCCATGTATCACTCTCCCACACTGGTCCCTCTCCAGGCAACCACCAATCTTCTTTCTATTACTGTACATTAGTTTGCATTTTTCAGAATTTTAAATACATGGAATCATACAGTATGTACTTTTTTTTTTTTTTGGGTGTGGCTTCTTCCACTCCCATAACTGTTTTGCAATTATCCTGTTGTTGACTATTCAGTTGTCTATAAATAGCTTATTCCTTTTTATTGCTGAGTAGTGTTCATTATAGGAGTATATCACAATGTGTCTATCCAGTCACTTGTTGATGACATTTAGGTTATTTCCAGATTTGCCTATTAAAAATAAAACTGATAGGGGTGTTTGTGTGCAAGCCTTTGTATGAATATACTTTGCATGTGTATGCTTTTATTTCTCTTGGGTATAAATATCTAGGAATAGAATGACTAAGTCCAATTGTAGGTGTATACTTAACATATTAAGAAAGGGCCAACCTGCTTTCCAAAGTGATTGTGCAATTTTATATTCCTACTAACAGCATATGAGAGTTTCAGTTACTCCACATCCTTGGCAACGTTACCTATGACCAGTCTTTTTTATTTTAGCCATTCTGACAGGTAAGTAGTGGTATCTCGCTGTGGTTTTGATTGGCGTTTTCCTGATGACTAAGGTACTGAGCATCTTTTCGTGGGCCTATTTGTTACCAGGAAATCCTCTTGGGTGAAGTGTATGTTCAAGTCCTTTGCCTATTTTTAAAGTTGGGCTGTTTGTTTTCTTATTATTGAGTTTTGAGAGGGATTTATATATATTCTGAATAGGAGTCTCTTATCAGATATGTCATTTGTAAATATCGTCTCCCAGTCTGGGCATATCTTTATCCTCTTAATGGTGTCTTTCAAAGAGTAGAAATTCTTACTTTTTATGAAGTCTGATTTAGTATCTTCTCTTCTATGGATGATGTTTTTATAGTCATATCGGAGGTTTTTTGGGTTTTTTTTTTACATGGATATCTAGTTGTTCCTACACTATCTGATTACACTTGCACCCTTGTTAGAAAACAAATCGTTCAGGTATGTTGAGGGTCTATTTCTGTACTCTCTATTCTGTTTTGTTGATCTATGTGTCTATCTTAACACTAATACCACACTGTCTTGATTACTTTGACTTTATAATAAATCTTGAAGTCAGATAGGGTAAGCCCTCTGATTTTGCTCTTCTTTTTTTCATATTGATTTTGCTATTTCAGATCCTTTGCATTTCCATACGAATTTAAGAATTAGCTTATCAAATTCTGCAAAAAAAGCCCCCTGGGATTTTGATCAAGATTGCATTGAATCTATAGATCAATTTGGGGAGAACTGACATCATAACAATAACACACAGTATATCACTCAAGTTATTTCAGCTCTCTTTAATTACTCTCAACAGTGTTGTGTAGTTTTTAAAATACGAGTCTTGCCCACTTTTCTGAGATTTACTCCTAAATATTCATATTTTTATGCTATTGAATAGTATTTTAATTTTCAATTTCTGATTGTTCCTTAGTAGTATATAGAAGTACAATTAATTTTTGTATATTAATCGTATGTGCTGCAACTTTGCTAAATTCACTTATTAGCTCTAGTAGATTTTTTTTTTTGTGGATTCTACAACATTTTCTACAAAGACAATCATGTCATCTGCAAATAAACACAGTTTTGTTTCTTCCTTTCCAATATTAACGCCTTTTGTTCCTTTTTCTTGCCTTGTTGCACTGGCTAGGACCTCTAGTACAGTGTTGAATAGAAGTGGTAAGAGCAAACATCTTTGTTTTTCCTCATCTTAGGGGGGAAAACATTCAATCTTTCATCATTAGATATGATGCTAGCTGTAGGTTTTTCCTAGATGCCCTTTATCATGTTGAGGAAGGTCTTGTCTATTCTTACTCTCCTGAGAGTTTTTATCAGAATGGATATTGAACTTTGCAATCCTTTCTCTGCATGTGGCTTTTCTTTTTAGTCTGTTAATATGGTATATTACATCCATTGATTTTCACATGTTAAACCAACCTAGAATAATGTATTGATCGTGGAGAATTACACTTTTTATATATTGCTGGATTTGACTTACTAACACTTTGGTAAAAATTACTGCATCCGTGTTCACTAAGTATTGGTCTGTGGTTTTCTTGTAATTCCTTGTCTAGTTCTGATATGCGGACCTCCTAGAAATGCAGACCTGCTAGAGTAATGTGGACCTCCTAGAAAGGGTTAGGAAATATTCTCTCTTCCTCAATTTTTCTGGAAGAGTTTGTGTAGAATTCATATTATTTCTTCCTTAAATGTTTGGCAGAATTGCTCAGTGAAATAATCTGGGCCTGGCGTTTTCTTTGAGGGAAAGTTTTATTTTTTTGTTTATTTAAAAAATTTTTTTTAAATTTTTTTTTAACGTTTATTTATTTTTGAGA
>NW_024417025.1:0-2104 GCF_014898765.1 Herpailurus yagouaroundi | reverse complement strand
TCCCCACTCCCCTCACACTCCCTCCCTACCCCTCCAATCCTCCCCCCACCCCCCTCCCCACCCCCACACACTCCCTCCCCCTCCCACACCGCTCCAACCCTCCCCACACACAACCCCCTCCCCCACCCCAACCCCTCCCCCCTCTCCAATCCCCCTCACACCCCTCCTCACCCCTCCAACCCTCCCCCCCACCTCCACCCCCACCCCCACCGGTTAAAACTGAGAAAGGCCTGGGGGAGACTCTGTAGGTGAGGTCAATGCTTGAGAGCCGGATCTCTGGCGAGAGGATCCCAGGGTAGGGGTGGTCCCAGAGATTCTGCTGCCCTGGAGCGTGAAGCCCCTGCCCCCATTTCCTCCCCACAGGATGGCTAAGAGTCCACCTGTCTGGTTAAACTGTCACTGCTCTGGGACTCGAGATTATCACCTCACATCTGTAGAGGAGGGGTGAAGACAGCATCCACGGAATTGCCCTGAGGATAAATCACCTAAAAGATATAAAGTCTCTGCGGTGCGCCTGGGGGGGCGGGGCTCAGGTCCTGATCTCACAGCTCCTGACTTCGAGCCCCACGTCAGGCTCTGTGCTGAGAGCTCAGAGCCTGAATCCTGCTTCAGATTGTGTGTCTTCCTCTCTCTCTCTGCCCCTCCCCTGCTCACACTCTGTCTGTCTCTGTCGCTCTCAAAAATAAACATTAAAATTTTTTTAAAAAAGATATAAAGGCTCCTCACTGTGCCCAGTGCCCCCACCAAAGGCAAAGGAGCAGACAGCAACCCCCCCTACAGCCCCCTCCACTCTACTGCCAACCCCCTCTACAGCCACCACCCCCCCTCTAAATCCCCTCCCGCTGATTTGGGACGATTAGGAGCTTAGGAGCCCTCAGTCAGTGACGTCTGTCTGTGGCTCTGGGGGAGGGGCAGGTCATGGGTGTCCTTGTCCAGCTCTGCCCCAGCCTGGCCGGGACTCACCATGTCCGCCCTTAGAAAATTGGAGCCTCCCTTCCCCCCACGGCCCCTGACGCCGAGTTCCCAGCTCAGCCCTAAGCAGCTTTTCTCTGCCCAAACGGCAAAGCAGACAGGGCTGGCACCAAGCGGGACCCACCCAAGGGCCAGACCTGGTCTGGGGATGGAGCTTCTGCGCCCTGGTTCTTGACGGGGGCTCTGGAGCTCACAGAAGCCCCTGCCCTTGCTTCCACTGTCAGGGGTCAGGGCCTCCCCTCCTGCAGCCCCGCTCACTCCCCCTCAGCTCCTAGCAGCTGAGTGCCCCGTCCCCCCCCACCCCCCCACACCCCGCCTGCTATGGGCAGAGCATGTTTGTGAGCGAGGGTCTCCTTCCCTTGGGTGCTCTTGTGTGCGTGTGCCTGGTCACACACGGCTGTGGTTTGTGCAGTGATGTGTATGTGTCTCTGCGCCCCAGGGAGAGCCAGGGGGACTGAGCATGAATCTGCCTTTCCATCTGGCTCCCCTGGGGAGGGGTGGTGGGTGGCTGGACTGCCAAAGTCACCTGTTTCTGAGGTCCCTCCCTGGCTTGAAGGACAAAGGCATCTCTTGGGGAGCAGACGCCAAAACAGGGGGACGAGGTACAGGTACAGCGGAGGAGGGCGGACAGTCGCCCAGCCGAGCGGGCTAACGGACACCGAGATGGCGGGGGCGGGGGGGGGGGGACGAGTGTCAGGGGACCGAGGCTCCAGTGGTCCTGGGGCCTGCACAGGTTCTCGAGGTTCCCGAGAAGCCGAGCGGCCGGGTCGCTCGGGTCCCCTGTGCGGACGGGGACAGGGGACGAAGGCGCAGGGGAGGAGCGCGCGTGCGGCGGGACCGCGGGCTCACCTCGGAGTAGACGAAGAGCGGCAGCACTAGCAGGGCGAGCAGCAGGTCGGCGGCTGCCAGGCTCACGATGAAGTAGTTGGTGGGCGTCTGCAGGGCGCGCTCGGCCGCCACGCTCACGCACACGAGCGCGTTCCCCGCGAGCACCGCGCCGATGAGCAGCACGCCCCCCGCCAGCGCCGCCGCCGCCCCGGGGGTCCCCGCGCCGCCGCCCGCTCCCGGCCCGCGCCCCTGCAGCAGCCCATCCGCGTCCGCGGCGCTGCGGTTCCCCATGGCGCACCTGCCC
>NW_024417024.1:0-1348 GCF_014898765.1 Herpailurus yagouaroundi | reverse complement strand
AGGGGAAACAATGTTGGAAGGACGCCCTGGGGTACCTCAGGATGAAGGGCGTGGTGAACTGAAGGGGTGAAACCGGACACGGCTTCCATGAGGAGGTGTCTCCTGGGCGTGACCGGAAGAGTCCCCTCGAACTCCTTCCCAGAAGGACGGGCCGGGTTTTGCGAGGTTAAAATCCGCGTGTTCATGGCGCCATTGCTGGTGAAGACAGGATTCCATGCCTTGTGCGGGGTCCGGAGGCCACCCGCCTTCCTTGGCTGGCGGATCCTTCTGCCGTCTTCACAGTGCACTGGGGAGACTGGGGTGAGGACTGGGGGCCTCCTGTGCAGCAAGGACACCGTCCGCATAGGAAGGGAAAGGCTCGCTCAGTGTCTACAGTAGGATCCCGATGGAGAGGCTCCCCTTAGGATGCTGGGTGCCAGCGGTATCACGGGATTCCTCCCACGGGCAAATCAGAGTGGGATCTTCTTTTTCCATCCGCCATTTTACTTGTTTGGTTTTCCTGGTTGTCTGCAGTGAGCAGAGACCGCTTTCGTGATGGGAAAGCGAACTTTGGACTTGAAGGCTACAGGGAAGCGTGTTACCAATGAGGACGTGACCAATGGGCTGCGTCACAGCCCAAGCCAGGGGCAGGGAGACGGAGAGACGGGCATCTGGGGGCAGGAGGGAGCTCCCGGGGACTGCCCATGGCCTTGCTCTGCTCACCTTTGACCCCCCTACACGGCACACTCTGGGGCCGTCCCCCGCGAAGATGCCTTTCCTCCCACCCCCCCTTAATTAGGTTGAACAAGTTCTTTGCATCAACCTTAGCAGTTGTGTTATTGTGATAAAGATTTCACTTATTCAGTCTACGACAGGTGTCTGAAACTCTGTCCACGGACTCCTGCAAATCATCTCTGCCACCTCCTTGATGAGCTCTGCTCTGCATCAGCGTTCAGGACCCCCAGAGCGGGACCCCCAAAGGCTGGGGGACCCAGTAGGTGTGACAGGTGCCGACGAGGGATGATGTGATCAGATGAGGTCCAGCGGTGGCCCGGAGAAGTGGCCCAGGTGTGTTCCTTGAGGAGGGGACACAGTTTGAGCTTCAGCAAATGGAACAGAAGCGACCTGGGGCGTGGATAGAAGCCGAGAGTCATCTGTGTGTGTTTGTCCAGCTGCTTCTCCGCCGTGAGGGCGTGACAGCAGGACCTGTCCGTGGGAATGCCAGCAGCATTCATCACAGACCAGGAAATCATTCAAGACCTCGAATCGCCTGACAGGGTGTTGCAGGTGAACTGCGGGAGCCAAGCCTACCGAGACTTTCATCCTGATTACGACTGTTTGAAGGTGTTTATCAGACACAGACAAGGAC
>NW_024417023.1:0-1196 GCF_014898765.1 Herpailurus yagouaroundi | reverse complement strand
TTTTTTTTTTACCTTTTTTAAAATGTTTATTTATTTTATATTTGAGAAAGAGAGAGAGAGAGAGAGAGAGAGAGAGCAAGTGAGCGTGGGGGAGGGGCAGAGAGAGAGAGAGGGAGACACAGAGTCCGAAGCAGGCTCCAGGCTCTGAGCTGTCAGTACCGAGCCCGACGTGGGCCTCAAACCCACTAACCATGAGATCATGACCTGAACCGAGGTTGGACACTTAACTGACTGGGCCACACAGGCGCCCCTTCTCTGGTCAGGCTTATTAGTCATTTGTATGATATTGCCCATATAGCCTCTAGACCTAGACAAGAGGGGACTTTAATTGGGCCCTTCTCTAGTTGTACCCATTTGCAAGCTACAGTCATTGGAATCAAGGGGAGGTGCGAACTCATGTATACATTTCATTTCACCTTACCTTCTGAACTGTGCTCTGGGGACCCAGAGTCCCTGAAATCCCTGCCCAGATGGCCCCAAGCTTGCTCCCAGGGTCTGTGTGGGCCTCTCCCCTGGGGCTGTCCTCTGGTAGGTGGACTGTATTACTGGTGTGTATACACACAGGCATAGGGAATAGCTGTGGGTTTTGCGCAGGGGGATGTGGACATGTCATGGAAAGGTGGGCGTATGTCCAAGGCTCCTTGAGGGTGTGGGATGGATCCGGGGAAAGGAAGAAAAGAAATGTGGAGCTCTTGGGAAACAAGATTCTAAATGTGACCCTGGTCTTCCACCTTATCGTAATGTTGTCTATTTGTCAAATTTGAAGGGTAAACTGTGTTTTAATGAATGATTTTGTTAGTTTGATATGTAACCTCTTAATATTTAATATTAGACATATGTTATGTAGGCCTCCGTTTGTTGCAGGCGCACAGTTACCAGGGGAAGGTTCGAGTGTTGTATCTAGCACTTAGCTTCCTCAGGATCCTGAAGGCATGGCCCTTTATGCAGAACTTGAGACTATTGAAAGTGTGTAGCAGGTTGTAAATGTAGGTGAAAAATATTTGTACATCCTATGAGCAAAAAATGATAATTCGGATTTGCTCCAACATTTTAATATGAAAAATTTCAAACAAACTGCAGTGAATTAAAAGAATTTTACAGTGAATAGCTATATGTTCACCATTTAGATTTAAAAAAAAATTTTTTTTTAATTAAAAAAAAATTTTTTTTTTAACATTTATTTATTTTTGAGACAG
>NW_024417022.1:0-3036 GCF_014898765.1 Herpailurus yagouaroundi | reverse complement strand
TGTCCGGACTGAGGGCGCCTCCGACGCCTCCGGGCGCCCTCACTTGGGCCTCGGTCCCCGGCCGCCCCCCGGGCCCGGGCCGCCCTACGGTCTGGGCTGCGGCGGCGCGACGCGCTGGTACCCTCGGGCGCACGGCGGCTACGGAGGCGGCCTCAGTCCGGACAGTGAGTGAGGGCGCCGGGAGGGGTGGGGTGGGCCGGGCGGTGTGCTCGGGGACTTTGGGTCCGTCGGAGGCCTTTCTGGGCCCCCCCTCCTTCTTGTGTGCAGCGGGGCCCCAGCCGAGCCCCTGGTGGGGGCGGGTTTGGGGGCCCACTCCCTGGGTCAGGGTCCCTGTGCGGGGAGAAGGCTTTGCAGGGCTCGGGCTTCACCCATCGCCAGACTCTGCGGGTCCCAGGGAGGCTGGAGAGCCCGCGGAGAGGAGTGTGGGGACCGGGGACACCAGGCAGTGGACGAAGAGTGAGGGAAGCGGGGTGGAGAACGAGGGAGAAAGCAAGCACAGGCTGGATGGGACAAGAGGGAAGGACGGGGGAAGAAGGAGAGGGGTGTGGGGAGAGGGGAGCCGGGAGAAGGGAAGTCGTAACAGCAGAACCCTCCGGCTTGGTAGCAAAAGAAGGGAAGACAAGCAGAGCCGGAAGGGGCAACGTGAAGGGGGCTGGAGCAGAGGGAGCCACTGACCGGGGGTGGGGGGGGGGGTGCTGGACACACGGGCAGGAGCATCTGTGCCCCGACTGCCCCATCTCCTCAGAGAGAGCCGCAGACAGGGCCTGGGCTGCTTGGGCCTTGGCCTTGGTCCTCCCGGGCACCATGGCCGCAGCTGTGCCAGGCAAGAAGGCGCCCCTTCTGAAGCCCCCAGTCCCACTCCTCTCTCTTCCTTTGCTACCCCTCCCCCTCCACGTCTTTGTTCCCCGCTGAGGGCTCAGAGGCTGGGAGTGGGGGTTCTCAGCCCCAGAGCCACTCATTCCCCCCCCTCCCCCCCCCCCCGCCGAGTCCTGCCCCCTCTCCCTGGGGTCACTGCCCCGCTGGGACCTGCCCCTTGGAGGAACACCCCTGGGAGGAACACCAGGAAGTCATTCCAACTCTGGCCCCTGGGCTTGGCCAGCACCCCACACACCATAAAGCCAGCTGTGGACTCTTACAGGCTCTTGCTCCGAAATCCATTAGTGTGTGCTGGGGGGGGGGGGGGTAGGTGGGCCAGACCCCTCTCACCTCTTGGATAAAGTCCCTCTCTGGAGTGGGAGAGACCGTTTTGCAAAGGGACCCACCTCTCAGAGCCCATACCCAGAAAGCCTGGGGTCCCCACCCCTCTCACTTACGCTGGGCCAGGTCTCAGTGGTTTCCCTGAAATCAGGTGACCAAATTTAGTGCCCGTCCGTGAGTGTTTCTGAAAAGATCTGGCAGGGTGAAACGTGTCCCCCAGCTTGCCCCAGAGTTTCATCTCCGCCTACGGCCCGGTGGCAGCTCCAGGAGACGCGGTTCCCCATTTCGTGCGATGCGGGTTAGGGTCCAGGTTTCCCACCGGGGCTGGCAGGCCTGGCCGGGTGTCTTGTGGCGATGGGGCCTCTGTGAGTCTGGGGGCTTGGGGTGTCGGGGGAGGGGGGTGGCGGCAGAGGCGCCACTATCTAGGGGCCCACAGCCTGGAACCCCACTCCTTGTCAGCACCGAGAAAGCTCACAACACCGGGGTTGGCCAGGGGCACACGCAGACCTGCTCACCTCTTGTGAGCACAGGGGTATGGCCAAGCACACACATGAGCCCAGCAGTGTTTGCGCGCCTTAGAGACGCTCACGTTGCCGCCACACCGCTGTCTTCCCAGGGCTGGCGGGGCCACACTTCGCTTAGACTGCCCCCCTGCCACGCCTTGGCACGGGAGCCTCAGGCCCAGGGGAGGCGGAGGACGAAGCCGCCTGGGCCCGGCTGGGACCCCGCAGGCTGGCCGCTGCCGATTTCCAGCCGGCCTGGATTCTGGACAAGCGCCTGGGCCCCCCGGGGCGACCCCTCACCTGGGAGGGACCACCCCTTGTCAGCCCTGGGGGGCATCTCCTTGTGGGAGTTTGGGTGAAGCTCAGAATTTGAGCATGAGCTCAGGAACCCTGGGGCCTCCTGTGACCCCGAAGCCACAGGCTTGGGGTGCCGTGCGGCTGCTGGGTGTTTGGGCAGAGCCCCATTTGTCAGTGCTCCCTTTGAGCACGACTGGGGGGGGGGGGGAGGGCGGGTGTATGTGTCTCTGTGGGCACTTGGGTGAGGGGTACAGGAAATGGGGAGTGAGTGGCCCGCCAGCGTCACCTGGAGTCTGGGGGACCGTCTGCTTTCGTTCGTTCTCGGTCTTGGGACGTTTCTGTGCAGGCGGGAACTGGGAACGCTGCGTCAGTTTCCGAGTGGTCGGGGAGGGGTCACTGCAAGTCTGCTTCTGTGTCTGGGACGCGTGGTGCGGGCCTGGGTGCTGGGCAGTCAGCGAACCCGTGTGTTTTCCAGTGCGTAGGCGCCTCGGAAGGACATCTCTCCTCCAGCCCTGTTGTGCCTGCGAGGCCTTTCCGTGGTTCAGCGCGGAGGGAGCCAGTGGTTACGGGAGTGGCTCTCCTTTCTGCGTTTCTGCCTGCGTTTTTCTGTTTCTGTCTTTCCCTTTTTTTTTTTCCTCGTCTTTCCTCTGTCCTCCATTGTGGGTGTGCACTTGTGAGGGACAGTGAGCCGGCCAGCCTGCTGGTCTTGGAGCTCACCTCCTCCCGGCTCTTTTCTGCACCCCCTGGGTGAGAGCCGCGGGCCCCGGTGCGGGGTGCAGGGCCCTGCGCAGGGAGTGCTTCCCTGCCTGCAGCTGTGGGCGAGCCCGTGGGGGGGGAGGAGCCGGCCGCAGAGATTGGGTCTGGGCATCAGCCCCGGAACCGACCGTGTGCCCCTCTCTCCTCTGCAGCCAGCGACCGGGACTCACCGGAGACGGGCGAGGAGATGGGCCGCGCCGAGGGCGCCTGGCAGCGCGGCCCCGGGCCGGGAGCGGTGCAGCGAGAGGCGGCGGAGTTGGCGGCGCGGGGCCCGGCGGCCGGC
>NW_024417021.1:0-5441 GCF_014898765.1 Herpailurus yagouaroundi | reverse complement strand
TGAAACTAGACCACTTTCTTACACCATTCACAAAAATAAACTCAAAATGGATGAAGGACCTGAATCTGAGACAGGAAACCATCAAAACCCTAGACAAGAAAGCAGGAAAAAAACCTCTCTGACCTCAGCCGCAGCAATTTCTTACTTGACACATCTCCAAAGGCAGGGAATTAAAAGCAAAAATGAACTATTGGGACCTCATGAAGGTAAAAAGCTTCCGAACTGCAAAGGAAACAATCAACAAAACTAAAAGGCAACCAACAGAATGGGAAAAGATATTTGCAAATGACATATCAGACAAAGGGCTAATATCCAAAATCCATAAAGAACTCACCAAGCTCCACACCTGAAATACTCACATACTTTAAAAGCTGTTTGCTGAGGGACCAGCAGCTTCCAATCAATCTGCATCTAAGTACTAACTGACATCCTCCCTTTTGGGACACTGATAGGTTTTGAGTCACCTTCGACTACTGGGAGCCACTAAGAACCAAAAGGTTGCTTGGGTAATCACAATGATTTAAGAGACCACCAAGAGCTAGGGCAAAGCTGAACAATTTTAATGAATTGCATTAAGTGATTTAACTAATAGAAAGTTAAAAGTAATAGTTATAAATATGCTCATCAAAGTCAGGAGAAAAATGTACAAACCATGTGAGAATTTCAACAGAGAAAATAGAAGTACCTAACAGAAATCACAAAACTGAAGAATACAATAACTGAATTGAAAAATTTGATAGAGGGTTCAACATCAGAGTAGATCATGTGGAAGAAAGGATCAGCCAACTCAAACACAGGGCCATGGAAATCATACAGTAGGAAGAGCAGAAAGAAAACAAACATTAAAAACTTACCTAAGAGATTTATGGGACACCATACAGTAGATCAATATTTACATAATAGGAAGTAGAAGAGTGAGAAACATTTTAAAATTGTTTTTTTTCTCTTTCTGTGAAACATGCTATTGGAATTTTTATAGGGATTGCACTGAAACTATAGATTGCTTTAGGTAGCATGGACATTTTAACAAAATTAATTCTTCCAACCAATCTTTTTTAAAAATTTATTTTATATAATTTATTGTCAAGTTAGCTAACATATAGTATACACAGTGTGCTCTTGGCTTTGGGAGTAGATTCCCGTGATTCATCACTTACAACACTGAGTGCTCATCCCAATAAGTGCTCTCCTCAATGTCCATCAACCATTTTCCCTGCCCCCCCGTTTCCCCCACCCCATCAATCCTGTTTGTTCTCTATATTTAAGAGTCTCTTATGGTTGGCCTCACTCTCTATTTGTAACTATTTTTTTTCCTTCCCTTCCCCCATGGTCTTCTGTTAAGTTTCTCAAATTCCACATATGAGTGAAAACATATGATATCTGTCTTTCTCTGACTGACTTATTTCACTTAGTATAATATCTTTTAATTCCATCCACATTATTGCAAATGGCAAGATTTCATTCTTTTTCATTGCTGAGTAGTATTCCATTGTGTATATATACTGCATCTTTTTTTTTTCTTTTTACATTTATTCATTTTTGAGAGACAGAGACAGAGCACAAGCTGGGGAGGGCCAGAGAGAGGGAGACACAGAATCTGAAGCAGGCTCCAGGCTCCAAGATGTAAGTACAGAGACTGACATGGGGCTTGAACTCACAAACCACGAGGTCATGACCTGAGCTGAAGTGGACGCTTAACCAACTGAGCCACCCAGGCACCCCAATATATCACATCTTCTTTATACATTCATCAGTTGATGGATATTTGGGATCTTTCCATAATTTGGCTATTGTTAATACCACTGCTATAAACAAATTCAGTCCCTCCTCTCTTTTTTCCCCTTAGTTTATCTATCTATCTATCTATCTATCTATCTATCTATCTATCTATCTTAAGAGAGAGAAAGAGCAGAGGAAGGGCAGCGGGAAAAAGATAAGTTCAAGCAGGCTCCATACCCAGCACAGAGCCAGACACAGGGCTTAATCTCCCAACTGTGAGATCATGACCTGAGCCAAAATCAAGAAACTGATGCTTAACCAACTGAGCCACCCAGGCACCCCCCTCCAATTTTTTAAAGATGTAGGTGAAATATAACATTGTATTAGTTTGCAGTGTACAACCTAATAATTTTATATATGTATATGTTGCATAATGACAACCACAGTAAGTTGGGGTACATATGCCCCTATCTTGAGAAAGTTTAACAAAGCTGAAGACATCATACTTCCTGATTTCAAACTATATTACAAAGCTATAGTAATCAAAATATTATGGTATTGTCATAAAAACAGAACATAGATCAATAGAACAGAAAAGAGAAACCAGACATACACCCATGTATATTTGATCAATTAATTTATGATAAGGGAGTCAATTATATACAATGGAGAAATGATATTCTCTTCAACAAATCATGTTAGGAAAACTGAATAGCTACATGCAAAACAATGAAACTGGACCCATATCTGATACCATACACAAAAATCAAATCAAAATTGATTAAAGACTTGAACATAACACCTGAAACCTTAAAATTCCTAGAAGAAAATATAAAGGGTAAGCACCTTTGCCTTGGTCTTGGCAATGATTTTTTTGTATCTAATACCTAAAACAAAGGCAAAAAAAAAATAATAAGTGGGGCTACAATAAAACAATTGTTAAGGCAGCTCTGGAAAACTAATACAGGGACTTAATTAGGAACAGTGACCTGGAAAAGACTTAGGGTATACAGTTTCTAATGACATAAAAATCCAAAGGTCAAATCCCATAGTGACATTTCACACTTTGATACACAGGGTCCCAACCAGTCTGTGCTGAATGTATATACTCAAAGCTAAGTTTGGCTAGTAGGACAAGAGATATGACATCTGAGGAAGTGGCTCAAATCCTGGTTCTGTTTTCTCACTTTATGACCTCTTTCAGAGCCAGTAATCTATACCAAACATCATTTTTTTGTTGTTGATTAAATATGAATAGTGAGGTAACACTACCAATTTTCAGGATTGTTGAGAATATCAAATGTGGTACTTAATAAAAATAACTTTAGCACTATGATTAATAATGACAATAATAATAACATTTTATAATTTTTATAAATATTAATTATAAGTTTATTAATGTTATTTTTATTATTGATTTAAATGTCATTTAAAATGAATTTCTATGGCAATGTTTGATTAATAACAACACTGATGTCTTAATGAATAATTTGTTTTGTTTGGAAGCATTTAAATTAGTTGTATTCAGGTATTATGTCTAGCTCCCTACTCAATTAATAACAGGAGAGTGATTTAGATATATTATTTATATACCTAGGAAATTAACTCACCTGCAAATGTGTGGCAATCTGAATTTTGGGGGTGGAAAATCAATACAACAGAGTTCTAATAGTCATACCTACCCTGTTCAGTTTTAATTTGATGAAGGCCAATAATTCAAAAGTTGTGGGTTTAAACTTCTTTAATGGGCTTATACATTCCGCCTTCCCCTAAGGTTTATACCATGTCCAGCTGCTATTGTATTCACTCCACAGATACAGAAACCCAGAAGACTAAAGAAGAAAAGGATTTAGTCATTTGTGGACCATTGTCCCACTGCTAGACCCTAAATCCCAGTTTTCTTCCTTTATGAGTAAAATAATTCTAAAAATTATCTGATGTGGATTTTTTTTCAAACTGTCTCTGTCTTTTTTCCTTGGATATTTTATTACATCATTTCCTTTCTTTTTATCTCATCTTTCTTGTATTACCCTGATAGATTCCAATATCTGCTCCTATTACTATACTTATACTAACATGAGAAGGAGAGAGCTTTAGTAATACACAAAGAAATGGGAATGCAGAGTGTGGAAGGAAGAGAAATGTGCCAGATTTCAAGTTATGTTCATGCATTGTATCATCATGCTTCCAAAAGAACCACTGAGTAGGTCTCTCTTACCCCTACTTGTCCCCTGCCACCCAGAAAGTAAGGTTCAAAGAAGTGAAAACGTACTTCCATCTCTGATGGAACAGAGATTTCAGTCAGGTCAAGGGGATTCCTAAATCTGTATCCTATTTATTACATCAAGCTGTCCCTCAAGTAAAATGTTACTATGTTGCATCCACCCTAGTTTCCTGTGAGCTTCCTTTGGCAGTATAGAAACTCCTCACTAAACCCTTAATTCGTTCCAACTCAACATTCTCTCAGAAGAGATTAGTTATTCTGGAATCCTTGGTGCTCCCTTCTCTCTAATCTCCCCTGCTGAGGTCTCTGAAGTCAGTCTCACACATCTCTATGTTTCAACCCCGTAAACCTCTTATCTCTTTTGATCTGTAGCATCAGATCCTCAGGGCAAGCTTTGAGGATCCATTCCTGTATTCCCCACACACTATAAAATAATCATTTATACTGGTTTCTTTCTTCTCTTCTTAAATTTAACCAACCCTTTGCTCTTAATTAAAAAATATATATCGGGCACCTTGGGTTACCTAATCATCTGTTATCTCTACATTCCAGTCAATCCTGGAAGCAAAATCATCAACATTCACCTGAGCCAAATACATCACTAGTATATAAAATACGAGGCTCTATGTTTAATTTTTTCCCTTTTCATGCATGGGATTCCATCATTGCAAATGTATTTTAAGTTGCTTTATATCTCTTTACCTTAAATGCATCATCCTATTATCTCCTGCTTCACTCATACCCGACAGAGGTCTTTGTTTTATTTTGTTTTTAAACTGCAAAATGGCAAAAAACAATCTTCTAAATAACGATGATGTTTTGATTCTAGAGAGAAATCCACTAAGTGAATTCAAGGTCCAAAGGTATGTCAAGCAACCTTTTGACCTTGAGTAACTCAGTCTAGTGTGGAAGACAAATTATTATAGTACAATTCAGGGAGAGGGGAGAATAGCTATCATAGACAATTTGCCATCAGAGCACACTGGGGGAGTAAATAACTTGTCCAGATCACTCTTAAGAGACTTCATAGAAATGATGCTTTAGTATCATCATAAAAGATAAATAAGAAGCAGAAAGGGAATCAGAAAGTAAGTCATAAAAAGCTGACTTAGCTCAAATTCACTTGGCCTCAGGCACAAGAGGTCTGTTGGATGAGGAAAAGTACAAGGTTTAAATTCAGTAAACCTGAGGTAGAATTCCAACTCATTAATTGCTGTGTGACCCGTGAGAACTTTGACAAATTACTTAATGTCTAAGCCATGATTTCCTTCTTTTTAAGAGAAAATCCTTTATAGTTTATTGAGTCGGTTTGAAGATTAATCAGGGAAATATATATTAAATTTTCAACATACACTGATGTTCACTCAAAGTAGGGCTCTTCCCCTAAAACCAAATGCAATGAAGAGCTTCTTTGAAGTAAAAGGAAAGACACCAGACATAAGAAATCACTCAGTTTATTTTTGTGAATGGTGTAAGAAAGTGGTCTAGTTTCATTCTT
>NW_024417020.1:0-1891 GCF_014898765.1 Herpailurus yagouaroundi | reverse complement strand
CCTCGCGCCGCCGCCGCGGCGGTTCCCGGCTCGTAGCGAAGCAGAGACGCCCCGAGGCGGCGGCAGAGAAGCGCGGCTGGCCGGGCCGGGCCGAGCCGGGCGGGAGGGCGGGGGGGAGCCCCGCCACCGGCCACCATCGGACGCGCCCCGCGCCCTCGCGGCGCACAACCTCGGAGGAGCGGCTCCCGCCCGAGCATCTCCACCCAGAGAGTCCTTGGGGGGCCCGGGTCCCGCCCCTCAGCCTTGGGGCTCAAAGGGCCGCCTCACACTCTCTGGGAGCCCTGGGGCAGGACCGGGCGTAGGAATGGGACGGGGTTGGGGAGGCTTGAGATGGAAACACCAGAGGCTGGAAGATGCTTTCAATAGGAGGGTGCGTGCACTGCAGGGGCTATCCCAAATATAAACTTTTACCCTTACGGAGAGATGCAAGGTTTCTTAGTCCCCAACTCCTCTCTGCCTGAAGTTCCTGTCCCTCTCTGCCTCGTCAACCCTCTGTTGCAACCTCTGAATACAGCCTTCTCCACCCAAGCCTGTGCCTGCCTCCCAGAGCTCAGTCAGGTTGCTGCACTCCCAGGCCTGCCTAAAATAGCCTCTCTACACTCTACCCACCTTTTCCAACTCAGCACCGGAGGCATCCCTCTCCATTCTGGAGCGAGTTTGTCAAAGCCCATCCCCAGGTGGAATCCCCGCCTCTCCAGTACAGTGCTCCCACTGCCTGAAGTCGCTCTCCTACCAGGCCTGCTGTCCCCCAGCACAGTGACCTTCCCTCCCTAGGTCCCACCTGGAAACCCCCTCCTAGGCATGTCTCTTTGGGGACATCTCTGCTATGTGAGCCCAGACTTCTGCCTCACTTCCCTGGATGGTGGACACCTTTTGGGTTTTCTCATTCACCTGCCCCAGACCAATGTGGTCAGGGCTTTGGGGCTGGCCTTGGTCAGGCAGGGTCTGATGACTCAGGGCCCTCCTGCCAGCCAGGAGGGCCCGGTCTTATGGAGAAACACATGACTTGCACAACTTGTTCTAGCTGTGATTTTGCATCCTCGGTTCCGTCATCTTCAGGATCTGGGTGTGAGGGCTCTGCAGCTTGATGGCCATCTTCACCTGGAATCTTCCCTCTGTGTTGCCTGAGGGTGCCCAAGACAGGATCCAGCCCCCAGACATAGTGAACATTTGTTGTCAATGCTACAAATAGGGAAATTTCACATAAGAACTTAGATTTCAGTTTTTCTTGAGAAATTGGAAAGTGTGGCCACACCGGGCCTGCATTTCTGCTTATCAACCATGAAATGGGGCATCTGCCCTGCAGTTCACTACAGGTCTTCTTCCCCCACCCCCAGCAGGCATCCACTTTTGTCATCTCTGATGACATACCTGGTTCCAGAGAAAGTGGATGGTGATCAGTGTATGGGAAGAGAGATGGCTTCAGAGCCAGGCATCTTGGAGGACTTCCTGTAAGAAGTGGCATGGGTTGAATCCTGAAGGTTGAGGGAGCTGGGCAGCCCAGACCTGTGTCTATCTAGGTGCTGTCTTGAAACTCGTGACACTCTTCCACTCATTCCTCCTGTGGTTATCTGTGTTTTCCTCCTCCTCAAAAGATGGATAAGACCCAACCAGCAGCCTCACCTACTTCAAAGGTCATGTTCTACTGTCTCAGTCGCTCCCCTGCCAGGTCTATTATTGTTACCATAATCCCCCCACCATCCCCACAGTTATTTCCTCGTACAGTACTTAACCACGTACTTGTACTTAAGGTTTTAAAGGATACTTTAAATCACCACTATAAATGGAAAGGCCAACATCTTACCATAATGCAAAGATAACTGCCAAAAATAAATAAAATCAAGCCCCCCCCCCAAAAAAATATTGTCAAATTCTAGATACGATTGCCTGC
>NW_024417019.1:0-1817 GCF_014898765.1 Herpailurus yagouaroundi | reverse complement strand
ATAAACGTTGAAAAAAAAAATTAAAAAAAAAAAAACAAAAAAAAACATACCTGCCTGATTCCTACTCTGATGGATTTTAATTCATAGATTTGGGTTGGTTCTTGGGTATCTGTTTTTTTAATGAGCACTTACAGAATTCTGATGCATATCGAAGTTTGATACTATAATTACATAGTATTTCTTTGCTGTATGCTTCTGCACTTGTTATTGATGTTTTGTCTGCTTCTGGTTCTGTTCAAATAATTTATGCAGATAACTGAAAAATTTTTACCTTTGTTTCAGTTGTCCAGATAGATGTGTGGGGTGGAGTATTTAATTAAGTAGATTAGTTAACACTCACTACGTATTCAGAATAATTGCCCTTCACATTGTTATTTAGGCATAAAATCAGAGTATTACTGGGTCACAAGCGAGTATTACAATTTTTCTCCAAACTCTTTTGTGAATAAGTTAGGGCATGAATATATAATACATTGTCCTCACTCAGAACGAGGTAGCAGTAGCCACTCAACTGCCGAAAGAATTTAAAGTTTATGATGCACTGAAGTTAACCACAGCAGCAAAAGCTAAGTCCAGCTCAACTACTAACTGGTTGGACTCAACCACTGCATTAGTCACATAACAGAAGAAGCAGCATGCCCATGTCTGGGAATAGATTTTCTTTACCTCAGTCTCTACTGTTCTTTTACATAAAACATTTAACATTAAATTAAAAATTATAAGACACAAAAAAATAAAAAATGACCCATTGTCCAGAGACAAAGCAATCAGTGGAATCAGACCCAGAGATGACCCAGATGTTGCCACTCTCAGGGACATTGAAATAACTATGATTAATATGTTAAAGGATCTAGTGGAAAAAGTGGAAAATATGTGTGAACAGATAGGGATTTTCAGCAGAGGAGGAGGAAGTTATGAAAACATAAAATGGGAATGCTAAATGTGAATATATAACAGGTGAACGGGAAACAGGTGAACAGTTTCCTTAATAGATTTAAGGAAATAAACCTTTGGTGAACCTGAAGATTAATTGAAATTATCCAAATTAAAACATAGAGAAAAGAGGAGTGGGGGAGCATCTAAGAACTGGAGGAACCCATCAAGGGAAACAACTGAGGGGTCAGCTTACTTTTTCTTAAGAGGCCACATAGTAAATATTTTAGGTGTATAATAAGCCATATGATCTCTCACAGTTACTCGGCTCAGCTGTTAAAGTGCAAAAGTAGCCATAGGGAATTTATAGTGAATGGGTATGACTGTTTTAGAAAAAATTTATATTTATAAAAATAGATCCATAGAATGTAGTATTGCCAATCCCTGATCTAACTCATGTGTAACATGAAGAAATAAAATAAGGAAAAAGAAATTTTTGAACAGATAATGGCCAAATGTATTTCAAAATAACTAAAAGACAACAGACCATAGATCCAAGATACTCAGAGAACTCCAAATAAATAAATAAATAAAATACATAAGTAAAAAATACATCCAGATACATTATAGCCAAACTGATGAAAACCAAAGACTAAGAGATTATCTTGAAGGCAGTGAAAGCAAAAGGAAGCATACATAGAGAGGGCCAAAGATAAAGACACAGAATTCCTGAAAGAATTGCTGAAGGCAGTGAAGGGAAATCTTTACAGTATTGTAAAGCAGGAAAAATCTTACATCCAGCAAAGGTACCTTTCAAAAATGAAGACAGAATCAAGACTTTCAGACAAAACCTGAGAAAGTTCATTATCTGCAGATTTGCATTACAAGAAATATTAAAGCAAGCTCTTCAAGCAGAAGACTGTAATACCAGATAGAAAATTGGA
>NW_024417018.1:0-1809 GCF_014898765.1 Herpailurus yagouaroundi | reverse complement strand
TCCATTCATCAGTTGATGGACATTTAGGCTCTTTCCATAATTTGGCTATTGTTGAGAGTGCTGCTATGAACATTGGGGTACAAGTGCCCCTATGCATCAGTACTCCTGTATCCCTTGGGTAAATTCCTAGCAGTGCTACTGCTGGGTCATAGGGTAGGTCTATTTTTAATTTTTTGAGGAACCTACACACTATTTTCCAGAGTGGCTGCACGAATATGCATTCCCACCAAAAGTGCAAGAGGGTTCCCGTTTCTCCACATCCTCGCCAGCATCTATAGTCTCCTGATTTGTTCATTTTGCCCACTCTGACTGGCCTGAGGTGATATCTGAGTGTGGTTTTTTTTTGTATTTCCCTGATGAGGAGCGACGTTGAGCATTTTTTCATGTGCCTGTTGGCCATCCGGATGTCTTCTTTAGAGAAGTGTCTATTCATGTTTTCTGCCCATTTCTTCACTGGGTTATTTGTTTTTGGGGTGTGGAGTTTGGTGAGCTCTTTTTTTTTTTTTTAATTTTTTTTTTTCAACGTTTATATATTTTTGGGACAGAGAGAGACAGAGCATGAACGGGCGAGGGGCAGAGAGAGAGGGAGACACAGAATCGGAAACAGGCTCCAGGCTCTGAGCCATCAGCCCAGAGCCCGATGCGGGGCTCGAACTCACGGACCGCGAGATCGTGACCTGGCTGAAGTCGGACGCTTAACCGACTGCGCCACCCAGGCGCCCCTGGTGAGCTCTTTATAGATTTTGGATACTAGCCCTTTGTCCAATATATCATTTGCAAATATCTTTTCCCATTCCGTTGGTTGCCTTTTAGTTTTGTTGGTTGTTTCCTTTGCTGTGCAGAAGCTTTTTATCTTCATAAGGTCCCAGTAGTTCATTTTTGCTTTTAATTCCCTTGCCTTTGGGGATGTGTCAAGTAATAAATTGCTATGGCTGAGGTCAGAGAGGTCTTTTCCTGCTTTCTCCTCTAGGGTTTTGATGGTTTCCTGTCTCACATTCAGGTCCTTTATCCATTTTGAGTTTATTTTTGTGAATGGTGTAAAAGTGGTCTAGTTCACTCTTCTGCATGTGGCTGTCCAGTTCTCCCAGCACCATTTGTTAAAGAGATTGTCTTTTTTCCATTGGATATTCTTTCCTGCTTTGTCAAAGATGAGTTGGCCATATTTTTGTGGGTCTAGTTCTGGGGTTTCTATTCTATTCCATTGGTCTATGTGTCTGTTTTTGTGCCAATACCATGCTGTCTTGATGATGACAGCTTTGTAGTAGAGGCTAACGTCTGGGATTGTGATGCTTCACGCTTTGGTCTTCTTCTTCAAAATTACTTTGGCTATTCGGGGCCTTTTGTGGTTCCATATGAATTTTAGGATTGCTTGTTCTAGTTTTGAGAAGACTGCTGGTGCAATTTTGATTGAGATTGCATTGAATGTGTAGATAGCTTTGGGTAGTATTGACATTTTGACAATATTTATTCTTCCAATCCATGAGCAGAGAATGTCTTTCCATTTCTTTATATCTTCTTCAATTACCTTCATAAGCTTTCTATAGTTTTCAGCATACAGATCTTGTACATTTTGGTTAGATTTATCCCTAGGTATTTTATGCTTCTTGGTGCAATTGTGAATGGGATCAGTTTCTTTATTTGTCTTTCTGTTGCTTCATTATTAGTGTATAAGTATGCAACTGATTTCTGTACATTGATTTTGTATCCTGCAACTTTGCTGAATTCATGTATCAGTTCTAGCAGACTTTTGGTGGAGTCTATCGGATTTTCCATGTATAATATCATGTCATCTGCAAAAAGCGAAAGCTT
>NW_024417017.1:0-1627 GCF_014898765.1 Herpailurus yagouaroundi | reverse complement strand
CCCCCCCCCCCCCCCCCCGGTTGTCCCCCTCCCCTTCGCCCAGCCCCCCTCTCGGCTCCGGGCCTCCCTTCCCCCCGCCAGCAGAGGGCAGGAAAGGCCGGGCGTGCCTCAGTTTTGCCATCCAGGGACAGCTTGCAGCGTTGGACCCCCGGAACTGGTGTCCCCCTGCGTCCCCTCTCAAACGGACCCCCTCCCCAATGTCCTGGAGACACCAACCGGTGCCATCCCTCCTCCGGATCGCCCTGCCTTCCTTTCTCTCTCTCTTTACTGCACCCCGGTTTTTTTTGGGGGGGGGGCGTTCCAGGCAGGTCAGGGTCCCGCAGACAGAGCTGGCTGGCTCAGGAAGGGGGCGGGGACAGAATTCCATGCAGGGTTCCTCGGTTCACAGAGGCGAGGGCAGGGCCCGGGGAGCGAACAAGGGAGCAGACAGGAAAGTTCCAGAGAGAACGTAGGGAGGCCCCACCAGGCATCTGGGCTCGCAGGGCCCAGTCAGGCTGCCCATCAGATCGAAACTAACGCTCGGCAAACCTACTTTTTATGAGGATTAACTCATTAAACCCTTCCCGCCAACCAGGCTTCACAAGTGAGCACCTGAAGCACAGAGAGGAACAGTAGCTTAGCGGCTGTTGCAGAGCAAGTCAGCGGGTGTGGAGGCAAGGCCGAGGCCGCCTGGCCCCAGGGCGCGTGTGTGTGTAACAACCAAACTGTGGGACCTTGCAGTCTGTTTGGAGCCATCGCAGTGGGTTCTTGAGCGCGTTGGGGCCTTACTTCCTCACGGGAGAGAAATTTCTAGAAGGGAGTCAGATCGTTCGTGGAATTAATGTCTTTGCTGAACACCACGGGGCTGTGCATTCCGTGGGCAGAGCAAAGGCTGAGGCACATGGGCCGTGCTGGGGAAGAGTGGAAATGGCAAGCAGGCAGAGCGGACAGGGGCCTTGTGTCCCTGCCTGAAGGGGGACAGGCCAGCGGGGGAAGGGGCCGGCTGAAGAAGAGGGAAAGAGAAAGGCCTCAGCCCCACGGGCCTGTTTCAGGCCAGCTGCCCGATGGGGGACGCCCTTCCCAGCATCGCGGCCCCGTTATTTATCTTTTGGAAACTTTTTTTTTTTTTTAATTTTTTTTTTCAACGTTTATTTCTTTTTGGGACAGAGAGAGACAGAGCATGAACGGGGGAGGGGCAGAGAGAGAGGGAGACACAGAACCGGAAACAGGCTCCAGGCTCTGAGCCATCAGCCCAGAGCCCGACGCGGGGCTCGAACTCCCGGACCGCGAGATCGTGACCTGGCTGAAGTCGGACGGTTAACCGACTGCGCCACCCAGGCGCCCCTTGAAAACTTTTTTAATGTTTATTTTTGAAAGAGAGGGCGGGAGACACAGAATCCGACGTGGGGCTCGAACTCATGAACCGTGAGATCGTGACCCGAGCCGGAGTCAGACGCTTAACCGACTGAGCCCCCCCGGCGCCCCTCGCTGCCTACTTATTTAGCGCTCAGGAGGCGGGTGCTGTTGTGACCCCCACTTTTCAGATGAGCGAATCGAGGTCAGGGCAGGACCCGGCTTGCCCAGTATCACCAGTGGCTGCGGACGAGCCGTACTTGGTTGTTGGAGCCTCAGTGCCGTTTATTTGTTT
>NW_024417016.1:0-2484 GCF_014898765.1 Herpailurus yagouaroundi | reverse complement strand
TTAAAGGCTGGAACAAGAGATGAAGAAGGGCATTATATAATAATTACTGGGTCTATCCATCAGGAACAGCTAACAATTATAAATGTCTATGCATCAAAAACCTGAGCCCCCAAGTATATAAAACAATTACTCACAAACATAAGCAACCTTATTGATAAGAATGTGGTAATTGCAGGGGACTTTAATACTCCACTTATAGCAATGGTAGATCATCTAGGCACAGGATCAATAAAGAAACAAGGGCCTTGACTGATACATTGGATCAGAGGGACTTGACAGATATATTTAGAACTCTGCATCCCAAAGCAACAGAATATACTTTCTTCTCGAGTACACATGGAACATTCTCCAAGATAGATCACATACTGGGTCACAAAACAGCCCTTCATAAGTTTACAAGAATTGAAATCATACCATGCATACTTTCAGACCACAATGCTATGAAGCTTGAAATCAACCACAGGAAAAAGTCTGGAAAACCTCCAAAAGCATGGAGGTTAAAGAACACCCTACTAAAGAATGAATGGGTCAACCAGGCAATTAGAGAAGAAATTAAAAAATATATGGAAACAAATGAAAATGAAAATACAACAATCCAAACGCTTTGGGATGCAGTGAAGGCAGTCCTGAGAGGAAAAAACATTGCAATCCAGGCCTATCTCAAGAAACAAGAAAAATCCCAAATACAAAACTTAACAGCACACCTAAAGGAAATAGAAGCAGAACAGCAAAGGCACCCCAAACCCAGCAGAAGAAGAGAAATAATAAAGATCAGAGCGGAAATAAACAATATAGAATCTAAAAAAACTGTAGAGCAGATCAATGAAACCAAGAGTTGTTTTTTTGAAAAAATAAATAAAATTGATAAACCTCTAGCCAGGCTTCTCAAAAAGAAAAGGGAATCAAATTCAATAACATATAAAAAGAATTATACGCCATGATCAAGTGGGATTCATTCCTGGGCTGCAGGGCTGGTTCAACATTCACAAATCAATCAATGTGATACATCACATTAATAAAAGAAAAGATAAGAACCATATGATCCTGTCAATCAGTGCAGAAAGAGCATTTGACAAAATTCAGCATCCTTTCTTAATAAAAACCCTCGAGAAAGTCAGGATAGAAGGAACATACTTACACATCATAAAAGCCATTTAATGAAAGTCCACAGCTAATATCATCCTCAATGGGGAAAAACTGAGAGCTTTCCCTCTGAGATCAGGAACACAACAGGGATGTCCACTCTCACCGCTGCTGTTTAACATAGTGTTGGAAGTTCTAGCATCAGCAATCAGACAACAAAAGGAAATCAAAGGCATCAAAATTGGCAAAGATGAAGTCAAGCTTTCCATTTTTGCAGATGACATGATATTATACATGGAAAATCCGATAGACTCCACCGAAAGTCTGCTAGAACTGATCCATGAATTCAGCAAAGTTGCAGGATACAAAATCAATGTATAGAAGTCAGTAGCATTCTTATACACTAATAATGAAACAACAGAAAGATAAATAAAGAAACTGACCCCATTCACAATTGCACCCAAGAACCATAAAATACCTAGGAATAAACCTAACCAAAGATGTAAAAAATCTGTATGCTGACAACTATAGAAAGCTTATGAAGGAAACTGAAGAAGATATAAAGAAATGGAAAAACATTCCATGCTCATGGATTGGAAGAATAAATATTGTTAAAATGTCAATACTACCTAAAGCAATCTACACATTCAATGCAATCCCAATCAAAATTGCACCAGCATTCTTCTCGAAGCTAGAACAAGCAATCCTAAAATTCATATGGAACCACAAAAGGCCCTGAATAGCCAACGTAATTTTGAAGAAGAAGACCAAAGCAGGAGGCATCACAATCCCAGACTTTAGCCTCTACTACAAAGCTGTCATCATCAAGACAGCATGGTATTGGCACAAAAACAGACACATAGACCAATGGAATAGAATAGAAACCCCAGAACTAGACCCACAAACGTATGGCCAACTAAATTTGACAAAGGAGGAAAGAATATCCAATGGAAAAAAGACAGTCTCTTTAACAAATGGTGCTGGGAGAACTGGATAGCAACATGCAGAAGAATGAAACTAGACCACTTTCAGACACCATTCGCAAAAACAAACTCAAAATGGATAAAGGACCTGAATGTGAGACAAGAAACCATCAATTCCTTTATATTTATGAAGGGCTGTTTTGTGACCCAGTATGTGATCTATCTTGGAGAATGTTCCATGTGCACTCGAGAAGAGAGTATATTCTGCTGCTTTGGGATGTAGAGTTCTAAATATATCTGTCAACTCCATCTGGTCCAATGTATCGTTCAGGACTATTGTTTCTTTATTGATTCTCTGTCTAGATGATCTGTCCAATGTTGTAAGTGGAGTATTAAAGTCCCTTGCAATGACCACATTCTTATCGAGATTGCTCATATATGCGATTGTTCCAAATTTGGTGCATAGACATTTATAATT
>NW_024417015.1:0-1803 GCF_014898765.1 Herpailurus yagouaroundi | reverse complement strand
CCACTTTCAGCCATTGGGTTCGGCACCCACCGATGTTTCTTGCCCGAATTAATTATTACTACAATGATCTGCAAATGGTGATTTTCTTTTCTTCCTTTTTTTTTTTTTTTTTTTTAAGATTTCTTGGGGTGCCTGGGTGGCTTAGTGGGTTAAGTGTCCCACTTTGGCTCAGGTCATGATCTCCCGGTTCAGGAGTTCCAGCCCCACGTCGGGCTCTGTGCTGACAGCTCAGAGCCTGGAGCCTGCTTCAGATTCTGTGTCTCCCTCTCTCTCTCTCTGCCCCTTCCCTGCTTGTGCTCTGTCTCTCTCTCAAAAATAAACATTAAAAAAAAATCAAGAATAACTTTAGTCCACAACGATCATTTTCCCACTCTTGTGGTTTGTGAACATCGATTCAAACTCTTCGCTTGCCTCTCTGCTTCTCTCTGTCACATCACGTGATCCTGAGCATCTCCTCTGAGTTCCCTAACACGGTTTTCTCGAACATATCATCCTCACTTGTGCTTGGAAACACAGAGCTTTTTGAATGCACGAATGACACTTGCTGCAAACATTATTCCAAATTGTGAGGGTGGTTTTTTCATCCGAGTGATAGGTTAATATTTGAGATCTCCTTATGGTAGCACAGGATAATATAAAACAGCAATTTGCAGGGCGCCTGGGTGGCTCAGTGGGTTAAGTGTCTCACTCTCAGTTTCGGCTCAGGCCATCATCTCACAGTTCGTGCAGCGAAGCCCCGTGTCAGGCTCTGTGCTGTCAGTGTGGATGGAGCCTGTTCGGGATTATGTCTCTCCCTCTCTCTCTGCCCCTCCCCTGCTCGCGTGTACACGCCGTCTCTCTCAAAAATAAATAAACATTAAAAAAAATAAGTGAATAAAAAAATTAAAATAGCAGTTTCTGGGGCCTTCTTGTTCTCTTGCCCTGTTTTCTTTTTCTCCACAGCGCTCCTTACCATGCGGTGTACCCATTCACCTGCTTATTGTCCGTCTGCCTTCACTAGAATGTGAGCTCCGTGAGGTCAGGGAGTTTTGTCTGTCTTCCTATTTTATGTCCACCCCCTGGAAACATGCCTAGAACATAGTAGGTGCTCAGTAAGTATTTGTGGAATGAATGAATAAAGGAATAACTATAAAGCTCTTAGACACTTTTGGTAGCCCAGGGGCAGCCAGGAGCCATGCACGAGGATGGCATTGGAGTTGAGGGTTGGGGAGGTAGCCCCACAGGAGCCAAGCGCACAGGAGAAGAGCATCCAAGTCCAGGGAAGCCCAGTTGTTTAAGGGGATTAGCTGCACACAGGGACACTGGCCAGATTTTGAAGTGTATTGAAGACAATTGGAGAAAGGAGGTAAAATATGGAACGGGGGGAAACTAGGATGAGCCTATGCCTGTGGCCTGGAATTTAGGTCTAAGGGTAAACTTTTTCTTTTTAAAGTTTATTTATTTTGAGAGAGACAGAGACAGCATGGGTGAGGGAGGGGCAGAGAGAGAGGGAGATCAGAATCTGAAGCAGCTGTCAGCAAGGAGCCCGATGCCATGAACCACAAGATCATGACCTGAGCCGAAGTATGACGCTTAACCGACTGAGCCCCCCAAGCGCCCCAAGAAATCTTAGAAAGAAAGAGAGAGAAAGAGAGAGAAAGGAAGGAAGGAAGAAAGAAAGAAAAGAAAAAGAAAGGAAAGGAAAGGAAAGGAAAGGAAAGGGAAAAGGAAAAGAAAAGAAAATCACCATTTACAGATCATTGTAGTAATAACTAACTCGGGCAAGAAACATCGGTGGGTGCCGAACCCAATGGCTGAAAGTGG
>NW_024417014.1:0-3253 GCF_014898765.1 Herpailurus yagouaroundi | reverse complement strand
TCTGTCTCTCTCTGTCCCAAAAATAAATAAATGTTGAAAAAAAAATTAAAAAAAAAAAAAAGTAGGGTTAATGTACCTCTATCAGAATTAGTGAGATAACTACCCAATGGTGAAAAAAAATGAAAACGTCTACCATAAATATTCATAGTTTCTGTTCACTTAAAAGTTCAGAAAGCTCTATTTCCTTTCTTGTTTTTGTATTTTCTCAACTAAATTGTGGTAGAATCTCTGCATTATTCCATCTGAGCTGCTAAGGAATTCATTGACAGGTGTCTTGAAAGAAGGCTAGATATAAATATTTGATGATCATATTTGTTATAAAGTTAACATTCAGCTCAGGGTGGAATTTAATTTATAGTCTAAGGATACTTTCTAATTTTTGCAGAGAAATATCACAGGAGGATAAATGTTAACACTTCAATTCAATTCAACAAACACTTATTGTTTGTAAATGTTTGTCAAGTTGAATTGAATTGAATTAACATTTCAGTGAGCATCACTGCAGATGCTGTGACCTGTATCTAAATATTTGAGAAATAATCCCTCCTCTATCATGCTGCTATTCATCATAGTTTTTTTTTTCTTTTTTTGCCTTAACATTCCACATTCTTCATAAATCCAACCCTCTATTCCCGGGGTGGGCAAAAGTCATCCTGTTCTACCCCCACTGCTGAGCAAACACTGAGTCCTTCTATTTTTAATGAATTTTTCACTGAGTTCTTTTAGACGTGTCACTTGTAGTGAATAGGAAATTATGGAGAGTTTCTTTAGGATGAAGAATTATATTAAGTTGGCAATGTAAGTCTTTATTTCTATGATTTTATTTGTTTTCAGATTGGCTAATTGGTTTGTGGTTCTGCTCTTGAGGAAAGAAGGGACTTTATCTCCATTCTGGGGTCCGTTCTCTTTGAGCCCACATACAGCGGTATACCGGTAACCCGGCTCTCAGCAGGAGCAAACACAAGCCCAAGTCTAAAATGCCGCCAGTTCCCGTGGTGTAAATATTCCCATGGTGTCAAATTGCGAGCTGTCAACAATTCGTGAATATTTAACAATTGGCTCTTAACAGCCAGTCCATCCTAGCCCTAGAACACCATCGATTAAGTAAGCCAGTATAATCAGTTCAAATCACCGACTCTTGAGAGTTAAAACATCATTTATGGTCAAGCTCACTGACCCTAGGCCACTTGCTTTCGAGTTTACCTAATAAAAACCATTCTTACCCGTGTCCAGAAGGCCATAGCCTGGCATAATTTCTATAATTTCAGAACAGCATTGTTTTGTTTCCAAGAAGTACAATTTCCTTCAGCAGATAAGAATTAGCAAAGTAAAGCTGCAGATGAGGATTGTGTTACTATTTGGTGTGCATACCTATTATCAGTAGCCCGTTGTAGCCAAGATACCCACTTCCCTAGATCCTTGGTCAGGTCTCTCACATACTGGCAAGGCCAGGCAACTCTTTCCCCCTGACATGTTGTAGGAAGGGCTACTTCAACTCCATAGAAGCAATATTTCCACGTTCCTGAATCTAAATGGGGCTTAGTTTTGAAATTTGTATATTGACCTCAAGATTTAAGGACCGGAGTTTGATGGAACAATGGAGTGCCATTACCCTGATGAGATAGCTTGCTTTCGCTTCCCTTGGGAAAGCAAGAGCAAACATTTTCCAGAGGACGATGATTCTTACTTAATGAGTTGTCAGAATGTGGGAAAAAGGGAAAAATTAGCGCCTGGAAGATTTCTAAGGCCTTTCCTAATTTCCACTTGACCCTTGTCATTCCAGTTGACGAGAGAACTCTTATCTCAAGAAATATTGATGACTAAAAACCTGCTTTCTCCTTGGATTGTTTGAAAAGCAGTGACATTGGGAACCTACAGTAATGTGCGATTATTAGGCCTCACTGAGACCCAGAGGGCTGAGGTTTAAAATCACCACCTCAGGCACAAGGCAGGTGACTGTGCATCCCTGATATTTGCCTAGAAGAGCTGAAAATGTTTCACAATACCCAGGGCTACCCGTTGCTGAGGGCACCTTCCAGGCCTTTGTTAAGGCCCTCAGTTTAAATGGATATTCAGTAAGAGGTAATTTTTAAAGCGAGTCTAGAAAAGTCATGTGCGTAAATCTTTTCAACAACAACAAACAGCCCAAGAATTCCCATTCGGCTCCTTTGTTAGGTCTCCAGTGTATCATTTATCTATTCCCTTGACACACAATCTCTGTAATCTCTCAAATGGCATTCATTTCACTGACTTGCATGAATACTGAGGGATTTATTGTTTTCAGTATGGAAAAGGTGAGCAGTTACACAATGGCACCTCTGTTCTGGTGTATTTCTCTAGGTGATGAGAGGGTGACAGTCTACAAGGCTATAGAAGGGCCAGTGTTTTCATCTTTTTCTTTATATTGGTAATTTTTTTAAAAAATCACAATTGCAGTAGAACGTAGCATGTATGTAGGTGTCTGTGATGAATCACACAAGCCATGCAATATGTTCTAATATATGCAGAGCATATAGAGAGCAGATGGGGAACCTCTCGGGAGTTCTGGGAGACTCGGTGCATCGGAAAAAAAAAATTTCAAATGAGGAGGTGAGACTGGGAGAGAAAGTTGGTCCAGAGTGTTCCAGGGAGACTGAGTAGCTGAGAAAGAGACTGGAAAGGCTGTTTCTGGAAAGAATGTCCTGCGAAAGGACAAGTTCAATGCAAAAATATCAGACAGACTTATTGAACAAATCAGAGAATTGAGGGCCTTCAAATGTCGGAAGCATGTTTGTAAACATATTTGTAAGGGAAGTGTTTGGGAACAAGAACATCATTAATGGATGCTTCAGAATCAAGCCAGAATATTAACACAGTGAGTTTTTTTTTACCCAGTAGGATTGGTGAAAATTCTTGCTGGTGTGTGTGTGCGTGCGTGCGTGTGTGTGTGTGTGTGTGTGTGTGTGTGTTTTTCCCCTCCCTTCTCTCTCTTTTTTTTTTTGTTAAGATTAGTAGGAAGCACAGTGATGAGTTTTTATAAGCTATTGTTGTTTTTTGAATCCATTTACCCAGATTCCTTTTGGTGGAAGGGGTTTATGGTTCCTGCATTATGTCCCCAAACTCAATGTACAGCTTTTTTCTGGTTTGCATCAGATAAGACTAGGTTTTTTTTGTTTTTTTTTTTTTGAAATGTATTTTATCTTTAGTCTGTTTCCATGTATTGAAAAGAGAAATTGTGAGGAACAAATCATCCCTATGAATGTAGGCAGAAGTG
>NW_024417013.1:0-2754 GCF_014898765.1 Herpailurus yagouaroundi | reverse complement strand
GGCACCCAGGGAGTGCTTTACAGAAATGAGCGTCACTTGAAGTGAGTCTTCTAGAGAAGAGAAGACATATTTCAAATCAACAGAGTTAGGAAGGCACTGCAGGCAGGAAAAGAGAGAGAGAGAGAGAGAGAGAGAGAGAGAGAGAGAGAGAGAGAGAGGGAGAGCAAGACATTGATGTTTGAAAATGTGACACATTAAAGGAGTAGCAAAGTTTCCTTTGGATGGATTTCATGTGGGAATGGGAGATTGGTAAAGAGTGAGGATTAATGTAGGAGGTGACATATGAATTGGATCCTGGAAACAGTTAAAGGGAGATAGTTATTGTGCCCGAATGACGTTGATGACTACCCATTGTATTCAAATAAACCTGAAGACACTTCTTAGATTAGTGAGAACGTTGCTGATCATCTGATTAATTCTATAAGGTTAATCTAATCTTATATTCCTCTTCTCTACCAACCATTCACTCATTTACTCATTTATTACCTTAGTCAGAGAGGGTATGTGTGGGGGGCAAATCATGAAGAATCTGAAAGTCATTATAAGGACTTTGACTTTTATTTTCGATGAGATGGAAAGTCAGTTGAGTAGTCTGACCAAATTCACATTTTAGTTTTATTTAATTATCTATCTATCTATCTATCTATCTATCTATCTATCTATCTATCTATCTATCTATCTATCTATCTACCTATCTACCTATCTACCTAATTTAATGACAGTGCACACAGTGGTTTAGAGGGAGAGAGAGACTGAGACAGAGACAGAGGGACAGAGAGAGAGGAGAGAATCTCAAACAGGCTCCATGCCTAATTCATGCCTAGCACAGATCCTAATGCAGGTTCTGACTCCATGACGTCATGATTTCTGGATCATGACCTGAGCCAAAACCAAGCGTCAGATGGCTCTCCACCTGAGCCACCCAGGTGACCCTAATTTGTACGTGAAACAAATCACTCTGACCATTGTCTGGGGAGCAGGATGGAGTGGGAAGCAAGCATACAAGCGACAACAGCAAGAAAATGGGGAGGTTACTATAGAAATCCTGAAATAACTTCCATTCTGAATAAGGATGGAAGAAGGGGAAATAGTGAGAGCATTATGATTATGTGTATACTATAAATGTGGATATAATAGGATGGCTTGTGGTTTGAATATAAGGTATGAGAAAAACAGATATAAAAGATGACAGCAAGTTTGGGGTTTATTTTTTATTTGTTTGTTTTTGTTTTGTTTTTGTATTTGTTTTTTTTGGGGCTGGACCACAGGTTGGTGGTACTTTTAAGTTGTCTGTTAGAGATCATGGGTTTAGGACTTGCTCTTTTCACATGGTGATTTTGAGATGCTTATCAGACATCCAAGCTGCCTTTTTGTGAATGTAGTTAGATATAGGCATCCGGAGTTTGAAGTAAGAAGTTTAGTGTGGACTCTAGGCTGGATTACTTAGTATGCGATCGCATGAGTTCAGCTAGGGAGTGAGAATGGATGAGAGAGAAGACATGAAAGGACTGGGCTCTGGGGTCTCTAACACTTAAAGTACTGCAAGATGTGGAAAACCTCACGAAGGAAACTAGACACAGTGGCCACTGAAGGAGTAGGCGAGACATGAGGAGGCTCTCGAGTCCAGGAAGCCTGGTAAGGAATGTGTTTCAAGGAAGGAGGTATGAAATTGGTCAAGTGCTGATGGCAAGTCAAATAGCATGAGGTCAAATAAATCATCATCAGGGTCACATGGGGGGGTCACTTGGTTAAGTGTCTGACTCTTGGTTTCACCTCAGGTCATGATCTCATGGATTGTGGGTTCAAGCCCCAGGTCGGGCTCCATGCTGAGAGTGTGGAGTCTGCTTAGGATTCTCTCTATGCCTCCATCTGTCTCATATCCTCACCTGCTCACTCTCTCTTTCTTTCAAAATGAATACAAACACTTTAAAAATTATTAAAATATAAATAATCACTGTGTTTTGCAAAGTGGATGTCATTGACATGTGATGAGAAGCATTTCAGTAGCACCGGGGAAAAGCCGAATGGGAGTGGATTCAACAGAGAATTGGAGGAGAATGACTGTAGACAGGGAGTAAGGCACTTCTTTCAAGGAGCGTTGTGACAAAATGAGGGCTAAAAATGAGGCAGCAGTGGGAAGGGAAGGGAGCAGGGTCAAGAGAGGGCTTTGCTTTTTCTTTCTATAATTTGAGAAATAAAAGCATTTTTGTAATTTCCATATTGCTGATGGAAATGATGATATGGCAGAGTGGGGGAGTATTGCTGACAGAAATGTTCTTAACAGGGCAAGAGTGACTTTGGTCTAATGTCCCAAAGATAATTGGCTCAGAGAGGAATGTACAGATCCTTCATATTAATGTTGGTGAAAGCAGAGCACAAGGAAATAGATGTAGATGGAATGGTGGATGCGATAGGTGATTTTGCAAATTCTCTTTTCCACTGACCTGGTATTCTCAGTGCAGTAATAGGCAAAGTTATAAGATCAGAGTGAAGAAGTGTTGGGAACAGTTGGAAGTTTGCAGAGAAGGAAGTTGTGAACTAGAGGTCTAGGGGTGTGGAGGAAGTAGCCTTCTGACTCACTTGAGTCAGTGGCCATCAAGTAACTTTTGTGCTGCTTCCCTCCAATTACATAGGATGTTGCCATCTGCAGGAAGTAGATGGAACTTCCTGCGGTTCCCCACTTCTTTACCTTGGCATAATTAAGCTTGAATCTGCCTGAGAAGCCCTCTCTACCCTAATCACTCATATTTCAAA
>NW_024417012.1:0-2635 GCF_014898765.1 Herpailurus yagouaroundi | reverse complement strand
AAAAAATAACAATACAAAAAAGATCAAAAGGATTTAAATGATTTAACTAACATTGATTAACAGATTTGACATACTGAATTTATATAGGACCCAGCAACTACAAGAGTACAAATCCATAAGGAGCATATTAAAAAACTTGACCATATACTGAGCTATAAAGAACAACAAAACCAAAGGCTGGAAATCATGCAGATCATGTTCTCTGACTATGATGCAATTAATCTAAAAATTGGTAAAAATAAAACAACAAAAACAAAAAAAACTTAGAAAATCTCTAATTGTTTAGATAATGAGAAATACATTTATAAGTAACCCACAAGCCATATAAGAAATCATAAGAAAATAGAATTTAGAAAAATATTTTGAACTGAACAATAATGTAAATGCTGCATTTGGGGACACATTAAAGCAGTTTTTACAGGGAATTTTATAACCCTAAGTAATAGACCAGAAAAGAAAAAAACCTGATGATCAATGGTTGAATCATCTATTTCAAGAAGTTAGAAAAAGCATGACAAAATAAACCAACAGTAAGTAGAAACAAAGAAACAATAAATATAAGAGCAGAAATTAATGAAGTAGGAAATAGTATATAAGAGAGAGGATCAATAAAACCAAAAGGTAGTTTGTTGGAAAGACTAATAAAATTGACAAACCTCTGGTGAGATTGAGTGCATGTGTGGGAGAGAGGTTGGTATGGGGGGAGAGCACAGGAAAATAAAAGTACAAATAACTAATGTTAGGAATGACAAAGGAGCCATCGCTACATATCTTGCATACATTAATATACAAGAAGATTTCATAAACAATTATAAGTCAATAAATTTGAAAAGTTAGATTGGGTAATTTCCCAGAAAAATATAACAAAACTGATTCAAAGAGAAAAAGTAAACTTGAATAGTGCTATACTACTAAAGAAATTGAATCAGTAGTCAGAATATCCTTGTAAGAAAACTCTTGGCACAGATGGATTTACCAGCAAGGTCTGTCAAACATTTGATATTGAAATAATTCCAGAATGAGACAAACTCTTTTAGAAAATAGAAAAGGAGTAACATTTCTCCAGCTCATTATCAGAAACTAACATACTTTTGATACCAACACTGGACTAGGACAAGAAAATTGGACAAGAAATTACCAGACATTTCACACATGAAAATGGGTACAAAAATCTGAAGCCAAATGTGGCAAGCCAAATCTAGTCACATATAAAAAGGATCAAGACCAAATTGTATTTATCACAGAAATACAAAGTTGAATTACGTTAGAAATACAATTAATATAATTTGCCACATTAATGGGATAATGTAGAAAAATTGTATTATTGTCCCAAAAGATACAGAAAACTATTTGATAACATTAAAAATCCATTTATAATAGTATAAAAAATCTCTTAAAGTAGGAATAAAACAATATTTAATCTGATAATGAATATGTACAAAAACCACTGCATTCTTAATTGTGAAACATTGGAAAGGATCTCTTTTGAGATCAAGAATAAAACAATACCTGCTATCACTTTTTTTTTAATTAAAAATTTTTTTTAACATTTATTTATTTTTGAGAGATGGTGAGAAAAGAGTGTGAGCAACGGAGGGGTAGAGAGAGAGGGAGATACAGAATCAGAAGCAGGCTCCAGGCTCTGAGCTGTCAGCACAGAGCCCAACACGGGGCTCAAACCCACGGGACTCAAACCCATGGACCTGAGCCAAAGTTGGATGCTTAACAGACTGAGCCACCCAGGTGTCCCTACCTGCTATCACTTCTAATCAGTTTTGTACTGAAAATCCTAGGAAGTACAGTAAGGCAAGGAAAGTAATAGATGATATAAATATCAGAAAGGAAGAAATAAAACTATCACTAGTCTCAGATGACACGACTGTGTAAGTACAAAACCTGAAAGAATCTACTGAGAAATTAGTAGAATTAACAATAGCATTTAGGAAGTTTACTGCATAAAAAATTAATGTGCAAAAATAAATTGTAGTTCTAGATAATAGCAACAGTTAATTAGATGAAATAAGACTGCAAATATCATATCAAGTGCCAAGGACCATGCCTATCAAAAGATGGTCAAGTAAGGATGGCCACCATGGAGAAAATGTTAGCATTTTATTGAAAGACAGCAAAGAAGACGTAAATGATTGGAGAGTGTTACAATGTTCATAGGATGGAAAACATGATTTGGTGAAGATACCCATTCTTTTTTTTTTTTAATTAATTTTTTAAAATTTACCTTCAAGTTAGTTAGCATATATGTTAACATATATGTTAGCAACAATGATTTCAGGAGTAGATTCCTTAATGCCCCTTATCTATTTAGCCCTTACCCCCCCACACAACCCCTCCAGTAACCCTCTGTTTGTTCTCCATATTTGTCTGTTTTGTCCCCCGCCCTGTTTTTATATTATTTTTGCTTCCCTTCTCTAATGCTCATGTTTTGTATCTTAAAGTCCTCATAGGAGTGAAGTCACATATTTGTCTTTCTCTAATTTCACTTAGCATAATATCCTCTAGTTCCATCCACATAGTTACAAATGGCAAGATTTCATTCTTTTTGATTGCTGAGTAATACTCCGTTGTGTGTGTGTGTATTATATATATATATATATATATATATATATATATATATATA
>NW_024417011.1:0-1604 GCF_014898765.1 Herpailurus yagouaroundi | reverse complement strand
ATCCATCAGGAAGAGCTAACAATTATAAATGTCTATGCGCCGAATACCAGAGCCCCCAAATATATAAAACAATTACAAACATAAGCAACCTTATTGATAAGAATGTGGTCATTGCAGGGGACTTTAACACTCCACTTACAGAAATGGATAGATCATCTAGACACACGGCCAATAAAGAAACAAGGGCCCTGAATGACACATTGGATCAGATGGACTTGACAGATATATTTAGAACTCTGCATCCCAAAGCAACAGAATATACTTTCTTCTCGAGTGCACATGGAACATTCTCCAAGATAGATCATATACTGGGTCACAAAACAGCCCTTCATAAGTATACAAGAATTGAAATCATACCATGCATACTTTCAGACCACAATGCTATGAAGCTTGAAATCAACCACAGGAAAAAGTCTGGAAAACGTCCCAAAGCATGGAGGTTAAAGAACACCCTACTAATGAATGAGTGGTTCAACCAGGCAATTAGAGAAGAAATTTAAAAATATATGGAAACAAACGAAAATGAAAATACAACAATCCAAACGCTTTGGGACGCAGCGAAGGCAGTCCCGAGAGGAAAATACATTGCCACCCAGGCCTATCTCAAGAAACAAGAAAAATCCCAAATACAAAATCGAACAGCACACCTAAAGGAAATAGAAGCAGAACAGCAAAGGCAGCCTAAACCCAGCAGAAGAAGAGAAATAATAAATATCAGAGCAGAAATAAACAATATAGAATCTAAAAAAACTGTAGAGCAGATCAACGAAACCTAGAGTTGGTTTTTTGAAAAATAAACAAAATTGACAAACCTCAAGCCAGGCTTCTCAAAAAGAAAAGGGAGATGACCCAACTAGATAAAATCATGAATGAAAATGGAATTATGACAACCAATCCCTCAGAGATACAAACAATTATCAGGGAATACTATGAAAAATTATATGCCAACAAATTGGACAACCTGGAAGAAATGGACAAATTCCTGAACACCCACACTCTTCCAAAACTCAATCAGGAGGAAATAGAAAGCTTGAACAGACCCATCACCAGCGAAGAAATTGAATCGGTTATCAAAAATCTCCCAACAAATAAGAGTCCAGGACCAGATGACTTCCCAGGGGAGTTCTACCAGACGTTTAAAGCAGAGATAATACCTATCCTTCTCAAGCTATTCCAAGAAATAGAAAGGGAAGGAAAACTTCCAGACTCATTCTATGAAGCCAGTATTACTTTGATTCCTAAACCAGACAGAGACCCAGTAAAAAAAGAGAACTACAGGCCAATATCCCTGATGAATATGGATGCCAAAATTCTCAATAAGATACTAGCAAATCGAATTCAACGGCATATAAAAAGAATTATTCACCATGATCAAGTGGGATTCATTCCTGGGATGCAGGGCTGGTTCAACATTCGCAAATCAATCAACGTGATACATCACATTAACAAAAAAAAAAGAGAAAAACCATATGATCCTGTCAATCGATGCAGAAAAGGCCTTTGACAAAATCCAGCACCCTTTCTTAATAAAAACCCTTGAGAAAGTCAGGATAGAAGGAACATACTTAAATATCATGAAAGCCATTTATGAAAAGCCCACAGCT
>NW_024417010.1:0-4661 GCF_014898765.1 Herpailurus yagouaroundi | reverse complement strand
ACCCACCCACCCGAAGAAAGGATTAAAATGAGGAAGCAGGATTTTACAGGCCTTTCGAGATGCCGTAATCGCAGTTTCCCCTTCCACCGCTTTAGGATCTGTTTCTTGGTGGCTTGTTTTTTGTTTGTTTGTTTGTTTGTTTGTTTGTTCTTAAGGGTTCCAAAAATAAGGAAAGGGGAAATGCTTGATCGAGTGAACGGTCCCAATCTAAAACAGGTCCCTCCGTCTCCCCCATCCCAAAGAGTCAAGAGAATTGTAAAGTCGGATTGAAGTAAAGGCCTTCTTGCAAATGTTCCAAGAGCATCTCTAAGGCCCCAACCGCTGTCATTGTGAAGTATGCCCACCTCTGTGTTGATAACTCCATCTAGTTAGTTCCTCTCCCGGAGACTAGTTACCTCCCTCCTGGAGACTAGGAAATCAACAGAATGGCCCATCTCAAGCAACGTAATCATAGAATTAAAGAATTTTAGAGATGAAAGAAACTTAGAGATCCTTGGTCCAAACTCTTAAGCTAGGACAGGGCTTCAAAGAAGCTGAAGAGACCTGCCCAAGGTTATACAGCAAAGCCTCGGTCTGCACGCCGTCTCTCCCCTTCTTTTCGCGAAGGAACAACTGACTTTCTAGTACCTATCATTCAGAGTTAATTCTGCTTAATACCTCTTTCCTTTTGTTCTTAATTTTTGATTTTTTTGAAAACGAACACCTTGCTCCAAGAAAGTGTCCTTTGTTCCTTTCGTAAGTCCCTCACTAGGAGGTTTGACTCTACCGTGCATGTATTTTTTTTTTAATTTTTTTTTTCCAACGTTTTTATTTATTTTTGGGACAGAGAGAGACAGAGCATGAACGGGGGAGGGGCAGAGAGAGAAGGAGACACAGAATCGGAAACAGGCTCCAGGCTCTGAGCCATCAGCCCAGAGCCTGACGCGGGGCTCGAACTCACGGACCGCGAGATCGTGACCTGGCTGAAGCCGGACGCTTAACCGACTGCGCCACCCAGGCGCCCCTACCGTGCATGTATTTTTACCCAGACATTTTCTATTGCAGTAACTGGGACAGGGCAAAGGGAGTGGCAAATTGCTGCATATTTAATACTACACATTTATCCCCTGCTGCTTTTCAAACTGGGAGAGGAGTATTTTTGAGGATTCCTTTTAAAAAGAGAAAAGGATAGTATGCCTGAGGCAGTTGGAAGTTATTTTCAAATGAGGGTTGTTTTCTTCAAGTTAGGGAGGAAAACCAGTGAGGCTTCCAAAACAGAAAAACAAAACAATGACTGTCTCTCAGAGAGATAGCAACATATTAGCCATTCCTTTTTACTTAGTATTTAGTTACTTTTGACTTAAAAAAAAAAAAAGCAATAGTTAAAAGAACCAAAAAAGGATAAAAACACTGCTGGCAGGAGAAAGTTACAATAATAAAAATCTCAGTGAAAGAAGGGAACTATTCCACTAGAACTTCAAATTTCCAGAAATTTTGCAAAACATTTCTCTGGATCACTTCTAATAGGAGGTTTCAATTCTCCCTACTTGTGGCATTACTACATTTATGGACAAGCGGGAAAAAAGGAGGATTTTGTTTGGGCTTTTTTTCCCCTTTCTCTCCCTGACATTGGTATTCACCACACTGCAAGTTCCAGGAGAGAATTCTATTTTTTCTTTTTTAACAATTGCATTGCCAGTACTTACAGTGCCTGATCTATAGTTGTCTTTAGTAAATGCTGCTAAATAAGTCAATGAACACTGTTCATTCAAGTACTCCTCCACTTTATACCTATTGTCTCCTAACTTAATCTCTTTACTTGCAATCTCTTCTCTCTCCAATCCATTCTGAACACCATCTAGATAATTTTTCAAAGCCCCTGACTTAGCCACTTTATGAAGTTTGTAAGAAAAAAATGGAAAATTTCCAGTGTTCTTTTCAAAAATGAAGACTACTGGGGCACCTGGGTAGTTCAGTGGTAAGTGGTCTGACTTTGTTCAGGTCATGATCTCATAGTTCGTGGGTTTGAGCCCCACCCCACGTTGGGCTCTGCACTGACAATGCAGAGCCTTCTTGGATTGTCTCTCTCACTCTCTCTCTCTCTCTCTCTTCCCCTGCCTAGCTTGTGCTCTCTCTCTCTCTCTCTCTCTCAAAATAAATATACTTTAAAAAAAAAACACAGACTACTAAATTATATGTGAAAAACTTAATTGTGTGTAAAAAGAGGGTACCAAATAATTCAATAATATTTGCATTCAGAAATACTACTTGAATACTATGTACTGGGCATTGTGCTATCATCTGAGGATAGAATGAAAAGGTAGACACCCTGTGAGTTTATACTCTCTCTAGAAAGTTGGCTATTATACAAATAACTAATTTAATATTTTAAAAAATTATTTTAAAAAAGTATACATCCTGCAATGAAAGGATAGGCCCTAATCAATTTTTTTTTATGTTTATTTTTGAGAGAGAGAGAGACAGAGCATGGGCAGGGAAGGGGCAGAGAGAGAGGGAGACACAGAATCCGAAACAGGCTCCAGGCTCTGAGCATCAGCACAGAGCTCGACTTGGGGCTTGAACTCACAAACTGTGAGATCATGACCTGAGCCAAAGTCGGACGCTTAACCCACTGAGCCACCCACGTGCCTCTAGACACCTGAGAGGGTAGGGAAGCCATAAAAAAAAAAAAAAAAAACCTCATTCGTTTCTCTCTCTCCTACTAAACACTTACTTCCTGAGGAAGAATCTCCTGACCTCTCTAAGCCAAATCCTGATACATCCTTCAAGTGTAGCATTTTTCTCAGTTGCCATTTTATGTTTATTTTCTGTTTGTTTGATTGATGTCTACCTCTTCCACCAATCTGAAAGCTCTGCAAAAGTAGAAAGCCCATCTTTTTGTACACCATTTTTTCCCAGCTCCAACACAGTGGTGCACAGCAGATGGTCCACAGGACCAGCTAGATTCAGGGCTGCAAAAGGAAAAGGTGGGGCACCTTGCTCAAAATCATGAAGGATTTCAAGATGGTAAGAGCAGAGCATTGAACCCATCGTGGAGACGCCCGAAACACTGGGCTGTGTGCAACTACTCGAGATGAATGAGTGAATGAAAGTAGAGATCTGACGGATGTGGTGAAAGTAGCCCAGAACACACTTAAGACCAGAGAAAAGACATATGCAAAAGTCACATAGAAAAAGGCAATAGGGGCGCCTGGGTGGCGCAGTCAGTTAAGCGTCCGACTTCAGCCAGGTCACGATCTCGCGGTCCGTGAGTTCGAGCCCTGCGTCGGGCTCTGGGCTGATGGCTCAGAGCCTGGAGCCTGTTTCCGATTCTGTGTCTCCCTCTCTCTCTGCCCCTACCCTGTTCATGCTCTGTCTCTCTCTGTCCCAAAAATAAATAAACGTTGAAAAAAAAGAAAAGAAAAAGGCAATAGAGAGTGGAAATTTTGAGAAACCGTTTTTAGTGAGAGTGAGAGGATAAATCCAAGCAGATGAGGGTAGAGGAAGAAAGAAACCTATTCTACCTGCAAAGAATAAGAATAAAAGGAATAAATAAGACTACAAATAAAAAATAAGAATAAAAAGAATAAGAGGACCTTATTCTAAGGAGGGCCACAACATGATACAAAAAACAAACAAACAAACCAAAAAAAAACAGCTATTGGCTTCAGGTGTGGGAACCATCTATTTTTCTTCTTTGCACTTTTCTGTATTTTTAAATTTTTCCTTCTAGTAACTTCCAGTTTCATTCAGAGTAAAAGCTAAAAACCTGACAACAGACCTAAAATGGTCTCTAAGACCCTAGGTAGACCTGGTCCACAAAAGGCCTTCTACTTTTTGTGCCCTTGCTGTACATTCTTCTTCAAAGACTCCAGTCATTTTTCCTCCTCAGGACCTTACTCAAATGTTACCTTGTCACTGAAGACTTCCTTGGTGATAACCACCTATACATATACAAACTCCCTGGGTTGGTTTGTTTCTTTAAGTTTTTTAATTTGTTTTTTTAGTAATCCCTACACCCAATGTGAGGCTCAAACTCACAACCCTGAGATCAAGAGTCACATGCTCTTCTGACTGAAACAGCCAGGTGCCCCAAACTCCCTGTTTTTATTTTTATCCTTAGGACTTACCACCATCCATGGTGTAGATTTTTCTGTCCCCTTCTCACCATTTCTTCCTCAAAGGTAAGCTCCCTGGCAGCAGAACTTTTGGTCTATTTTGTTGGCTGCTCCATACCCAGAGGGTGGATCACTCATTGCCTGGTATACAAAGGAACTCAATAAATACCTTGAACAACTCAGAGGTTAGGGGTGCTGACCCCCCAATCCGTGCAATCAAAAATCTGCATATAATTTTTGACTCACCCAAAACTTAATTACTAACAGCCTACTGTTGACCAGAAGCCTTACTGATAACACCCTCAATTAACACATATTTTGTATGTTATACATATTGCATAGTATGTTCCTACAATAAAGTAAGCTAGAGAAAAGAAAATGCTATTAAGATGGGGCGCCTGGGTGGCTCAGTAGGTTGAGCGGCCGACTTCAGCTCAGGTCATGATCTCACACTCCATGAGTTGGAGCCCCGTGTCGGGCTCTGTGCTGACAGCTCGAAGCCTGGAGCCTGGAGCCTGGAGCCTTCAGATTCTGTGTCTCCCTCTCTCTCTGCCCCTCCCCCAT
>NW_024417009.1:0-1212 GCF_014898765.1 Herpailurus yagouaroundi | reverse complement strand
GAACTACAGGCCAATATCCCTGAGGAATATGGATGCAAAAATTCTCAATAAGATACTAGCAAATCGAATTCAACGGCATATAAAAAGAATTATTCACCATGATCAAGTGGGATTCATTCCTGGGATGCAGAGCTGGTTCAACATTCGCAAATCAATCAACGTGATACATCACATTAACAACAAAAAAGAGAAAAACCATATGATCCTGTCAATCGATGCAGAAAAGGCCTTTGACAAAATCCAGCACCCTTTCTTAATAAAAACCCTTGAGAAAGTTGGGATAGAAGGAACATACTTAAAGATCATAAAAGCCATTTATGAAAAGCCCACAGCTAACATCATCCTCAACGGGGAAAAACTGAGAGCTTTTTCCCTGAGATCAGGAACGAGATCAGGAACACGACAGGGATGCCCACTCTCACCGCTGTTGTTTCACATAGTGCTGGAAGTTCTAGCATCAGCAATCAGACAACAAAAGGAAATCAAAGGCATCAAAATTGGCAAAGATGAAGTCAAGCTTTCGCTTTTTGCAGATGACATGATATTATACATGGAAAATCCAATAGACTCCACCAAAAGTCTGCTAGAACTGATACATGAATTCAGCAAAGTTGCAGGATACAAAATCAATGTACAGAAATCAGTTGCATTCTTATACACTAACAATGAAGCAACAGAAAGACAAATAAAGAAACTGATCCCATTCACAATTGCACCAAGAAGCATAAAATACCTAGGAATCAATCTAACCAAAGATGTAAAGGATCTGTATGCTGAAAACTATAGAAAGCTTATGAAGGTAATTGAAGAAGATTTAAAGAAATGGAAAGACATTCCCTGCTCATGGATTGGAAGAATAAATATTGTCAAAATGTCAATACTACCCAAAGCTATCTACACATTCAATGCAATCCCAATCAAAATTGCACCAGCATTCTTCTCGAAACTAGAACAAGCAATCCTAAAATTCATATGGAACCACAAAAGGCCCCGAATAGCCTAAGTAATTTTGAAGAAGAATACCAAAGCAGGAGGCATCACAATCCCAGACTTTAACCTCTACTCCAAAGCTGTCATCATCAAGACACCATGGTATTGGCACAAAAACAGACACATAGACCAATGGAATAGAATAGAAACCCCAGAACTAGACCCACAAACGTATGGCCAACTCATCTTTGACAAAGCAGGAAAGAACATCCAATGGAAAAA
>NW_024417008.1:0-3840 GCF_014898765.1 Herpailurus yagouaroundi | reverse complement strand
CGCGAGGCGGCGGCGGGCGGCGCGGAGAGGCCCCCACCCGCCCGGGGAGGGAGCGGGCGCTCGGCGGCGCGGCGCGGACTCGCGCCTCACCTCCCACACCCCCGCACACAAAGACGCCTCTCGGCGAAGGGAGCAGACTCCCGCAGCGGGCGCGGGGGCGCACGGGGCGCGAACCCCGGGGACGCCGCCGCAGGGACGCGCGCCCGCAGCCCCCGGCTCCCCGCAGCTGCATTGCCCGGCCCTCAGCCCGAGCGGCCGGCGAGAGATGCGGGGATGCGGGGAAGAGGGGAGGGGGACCCGGGTGCCCGGGGCAGAGCTTGTTGTAGCTCGGCCCCGCGGCATCATGGGGCATGTAGTCCGTCTCGTGGAACTGGGGGTGGCGGGCGGCCGGAGAGTGTCCCACTCTGTCCCCCTGATCCCCTGAGAGGATGGGGAGGGAGTCAGGCCTGACAGGAACGGAGACAGTGTCCTGACGCCAGGTGGGCTGGGGCGCACCCCCACCCACCGGCGTTTTGCCTTTTGCTGGTGAGGGAGGGGGCTACAGGCCTTGCTCAACCATTGGGGGCACAGGAAAGCGTGGCTTTCAGGATTGAGTTTGGGTCCCAGTGGAACGTGAGATGGGATCCAGATTCCTAGAGTGGCTGATGGGGGAGAATCCCGAGAAAGGTTCGGGGCATTAGGACCAGTGGTCGTTGGAGCAACCAGGGATCTGTCACGTGAAATATTATGTAGGAGTCTTCCCCGCGCTCTTATTAAATTCCATCTTCCACACTTGACATTAGAAAGGGAATGACCACTAAGGCTGGGAGTACAGTCCCTTCCCCCCCCCCCCCCCCCCCATTTGCTGTCCTCTGCAAGGACCAGAGTGGGGCTGGGCAGAGAAAGCAGCAGGTGGCAGTTCCCCACCTCCACCGAATGCGGTCCCCTCAAGAGAGGAAGTGACTGATTCCAGAGACTGTCTTCTTCCCGAATAACCCCCGGGCACAAAGGTCCTTCCAGAAGGGTCCCTGCAGACGCTGTGGTAAAAATGGAATTGACCTCTGGGGCTGCCTATTGCAAGGGCTGGAAGGATCTAGAGGCGTGGCCCAGACCTGAAGGGAGAGGGGATTGGGATTTTAGAGCAGTCTGAATTCCCCCTTACTAACCGCCTGACCAGAAGCAAATTGCTTAAATTTTCTGCTTCCTCAGACCACTCACCTCTAAAATGAGACTCGAAATACTACCTACTGGGGTGAGCTAAGGATAGTAACTACCCTGGAAACGGCGCGTCCCGCCCCCAATCAGGCGGACTGAGACAGGTGGCGGGACCAGGCACAGCGCCTTCTTGAGTCCACCCTAGAACAGGACAGGAATTAGGGATTCCATACCGGCTCATGATAGAACAATCCAAAAAGTGTTTGTGTGGGAGGTGCTAGCAAAAGCTTGCAAACTCTCTGCGCCTCTCTCAGGTTTCTTTGTGTGGTCGTCTCTCCTTCCTCCTCCACACCCTGCGGTGCCAGGCCTAGGCGGGAAAGGATAAGGGAGGAGTGGACTGCCTCGCCCCTTTCTCCAGCCTGGGAGGAGCCAGCTGGCACCTCGGGCAACCGAGGACCGCTGCCCACCTCTACCGCGAGGGGTCAGCAGAGTGTTGTGGCCGCTGCCAGAGTTGGGGAGGGGGCTGGAGCGGGGTAGGGACGGCTAGGAGTGGCCGGGAGAATGCGTGTACATTTCCTCATTAAACTGTTTTTAGAACCTTGTCTGAGATTTCTTTTTTACTGTCCTGCTCCCCGAGTTGGCGACATCTCCCAAGGGAAATCCTGAAAACCTTTTATCCCTAGTCCCAGGCCCAGAAGGTCTGCAGTGGTGGGTCTGAGGGCTTCCGGAACAAAGTTTGGACAGTGCCTCTCAGCCTAGGCCACGCCCAGGTAGTCCCTGGGCCACCGAGAGGTGGAGCTGGAGGGCGGGAGGGGGCAGTGGGGTGAATCATCCTGAAAAGCGTTGTAGCTCTGGGAGAGGGGGAGCTCAGCCTGGATTGGGGGACCTATCCCCTTAGCAGCCGGGCCTCTTTTTGCCAGGCGGCCATACCCTAAACCCGGGTCGCTCTTCCTCCGGTCTGCGCGCTCCAGCTGCCACGTGCTCGAGACGCGCCCACACAGCAGAGAAACAAAGACAGCCGAGCGATGGGGCTGCCAGTAGCCGCCTCGACATTTAATAAATGAAATTCCATAGCTGGGGGTCGATCGGGGGTGAATGGGCGGCCACCGCTCGTGGGCTGTGCGCCCGGTAAAGAGCGGCCAAGCCGCTCCTTTTCATCGCCCAGCCTAGGGCCATCAAGCCCACAGACTGACTGCTCGGTGCGGGTGCAGCATGGGGCGGCAGGTGGTGCTCCCCCCGCCGCCGACCCCCACCCCCACTGCGAGGTACCTTTGCTTGCAGAAACCCCGCCAGCTGAGCGGCTGGCTGTGGGGGGAGGGGAAGCCTGCAAAAAAAAAAAAAATTTTTTTTTTAAGGTGCGATTATAAATATACCCTGTGGATCGCGATTTCAAACAAACTTGTCAATCTGGGCTGCAGCAAAAGGCGATGGAGGCAGCTTTGCTTGTATTTCGGGTGGTGTGACTCATGAGCATTACTTGTCTCCCCCAGGGAAGCAGCCTGCCCACCCACAAGTCACTGCTGCTCTGGCACCGCTGGGATAAAATCGACCAACCCCGAACCCCTGCCCAAGGACTTTCCCTCCTCCCTCCTTGTTACTGAGCAGTACCCCCTACCCCCTTGGGAATCTTCCCTTAATTCTGTCACCACCGACCTGGCCCCCAGGCCTGGTCCTGGCCACCCGTGCCCTGTCCCCACAAGCAAAGTGCTCTGGCATTTTGCTGCTGCAGGGATGGGGGTTGGGTGCACGCGGGGCACACGTGTATGGGGGAGCATGCTCAGTGCAGGGGTGCACCCACGTGCGGCCCGCGCCTCCGCTTCCTGTCCCCCCCACCTACGCCAAGTCTCTGTGTGAAGTCCAGGAAGAAAGGCCACCACAAGAAAAGGTCCCTGTGTGTTATGTGCACACGCCCTGGACACACAAACCTGCGGTGGCCCAGAAACACCGTGGACTTATACAAGACGAAATGCCAAGTGGATATTACTGCACACAGGCACAGTGGTCACTCCTCAGGAGGTCCTTAAAAAGTGCCCAGATTCTTTCCTCCTGGGATGGAAGCATGGATGAGGTACAGATGTATTTTTAGTTGGGAGGCAGGGGAACACCTGGGCGTCCATATTGTTGGTGTCGTGCATAATCAACAAGGGTGTGACCACACACACACACCTGGACCCACAGATGAGGACACATGGGGGACCAGGACACACATGCTACCCCAGCCAGACATAGGCGGGTACCCCAAACAGCCTCTTGACGGGGAAGGGGGCCTGGGCCTCCAGCTCCTTACTCTCTTCCCTGTTCCCCAAGGGTCACTGTCCCCGGGGCCGATCCCCCTGGGCCACCCTCTACCTGGAAAGCGAAGCGGATGGGGCTGTGAGGGTAACTCACACTGCCGCGGGGCCGGAGAGTGCCAGAGCAGAGGCCAAGGCCGAAGGCGATGCTGCCCTCTCCGGCCTGTCTAGCGGAGGCCGCGCGGCCCCTTTAAGCACCCCCGCCCCCTCCCGCCCGCGCTCCCGGCTTCCTTTCTCTGGGAGGCGCGGCCCGCAGGGCCGGGCGGCGGGGCGGGAGTGCAGGCTGCCCCTCCCCCGGTGGGCAGGGCCTGCGCCGCTTCCTGCAGGAGCGGCCCGGAGCCGCGCAGGGGGCGGAGAGAGCGAGCGGCGAGCGGCGGCGGGGTGGCGCAGGGCGGCGCGGGGCGGCGCGGGGCGG
>NW_024417007.1:0-2308 GCF_014898765.1 Herpailurus yagouaroundi | reverse complement strand
GGCCCATTTAAACGGCCCCGGCGCGGCGGGCGGGCGGGCGCGGGCTCCGGCAGGGGGTGCGTGACGGCCGACTGGCTCACGCGGCTGGCGGCGGGGGGTGGCGGGACGGGGCTGCACGCACCCTTGCCTCATTCCCGAGTGGACGAGGATAGGAGAAAGGGAGTCCCGGGTGTGCGAAGGGGCGTATGCCGGCGAGAAGCCGCGCGCACCTACCGCGCCATTGTTGAGGGAGTCACTGGGCGCAGCTGGAGTCCGGGACTGCACGTGGGGAGGGGGCGGGCCCAGGACCCGGAGTGGGCTCCTAGCCGATGGGGGATCGGTGGTCTGGGACTGCCTGCTCGCGTGGCGGCTCTGGGTAGGAGTGTTGGCACAGCGGCGGTGGGTGGTGGGCATTACTGTCGGGCGTGGGTGGTCTCCTCTGCATCTGCAGGGCGTGAGGCTGTGGGTTTGTGGTGTGTGGCCTCAGCAGATGTGTTGGGGAGGCTTCATGCTCTGTGAGTAACAACAATTCTGTCAGCCATTGCCACCTTACTATGCGCTTTACATGCCTTAGTTCACTTGATCATCTCAGTGAGTTTTCCTCATTGTTTCATTTATAGATGAGGAAGGTGAGACACAGAGAGGTCAAGTAACTCTCTTGATGTCACACAGCTGTTTTAAATCCAGGCCGTCTGACACCAGGACAGACAATATCTGAGCCACGTTGTGGGGCAGGAAGGTGGGCTGGGCCCTGTCTGAGTGAGGGTTGGGGGATGTGGGGAAGAGGAGGGGCCAATGAATGTGGGATTGTGCACTTGAGAACATTTCTGTTCCCTGTTAGGAGCCGGTCTGGGGAAGAGGAACCCGCTACATCCATGTCCACTTTGGTGTCCTGAGGTAGCAGGTCTGGAGTGAGGGTAGCTTTTCCCGCCCGTCTCCCTGCACAGCAGCATGTCAGCTTGTAGCAGGAGCATTAGGAGAAGAAACAGAAACCCACTAGCAGCTGCTGAGACAGGTTTGTCTTTCCCTGGTGTGTTATTTTGGACAAGCTAGAAAGTAGCCTCAGATCCAAACCCAGCACGTAGACAGCACCCCCCTCCCCCCGCCAGCCCTGTGAGATGCGTTTGGCAGGGTGTCCACAAAATGTCGGACCCTAGATGCACATTCACCTTTGGTGGCCCTTGCCTTGCTCTCAGGTGTGGTGCCTCCGTCTCTAATCGCTGCAGGAGGCTGTTGCTGCCCAAGAGCCATGGCCCACGGAGCAGCCATCATGTTAATCTGTGGTCATGGCACAGTGTGGAGAGGCTGTCAGGACTCAGAGGGGGGCCAACTGTCTCGTCTGGCCACAGCCCTGACACTGCTTTCAAAAGATGGTTTCCTCCACTCACTTCTTCTCATGTTTGTCTGCACCTGTTCACAGATCCTTAGGCCTCCTAACCCCTGACCTTTAAACTAAGGTTTGGGGAGGGAAGCCTAGTGAAGTATGTCTCTAGATCTGAGAAGGTACCATGTAGCCTGCGGAGGGAGCCTCCCTTCCTTTCTGCAGGACCACCCCTCGCTCACCCCTGGCCTCTTTCATCCTGAACAGGCCCACAGTGGGGAAGGAGGGGCATAGAAGGCCCCGACCTTGGCTTTCAGGAGCAGGATCCAGCTGGCAAGGTATGGGGGCTAACCTAGCTCACCCAACCTAACCTCCATGCTACTGTCTTGCCCCACCTCTCTTTGGAGGACCAAGGTGCCTTCCTGAAAAGACCATGACTGGGGTCAAAGTTCCCTGCAGAACCCCTTCTCCTCCAAGGGCCACTCCCTGACTCCCAGGAGACCCCCTTCCAGGGGCTGTCCAGGGCTTTGGCTAATCAGTTCACCCGTACCCCCACCCCTACCTGTCTCCCCCTCTTCATGGGAAATAGACCTCTCTGCCCACAGGGTCAGAGCCACTTTCCCACAGGGATCAGACGTCCTTAGTCCTGGACATTACACTCCTTCCACAAGGATCTGCTCACTTCTTCCCTCCTATCCACCTCTGTCCTGGTTTGGCATCTGGGGCCCCGTGTGCTCCTCTGCACTTCTGACTGAGCCAGAGGTCAGACGGACAGAATTTTGGCTCTAGAACCACCCCTCGCCTCGCGTTCTGGCCTGGCGGCACCCCGGGGGAACGCTGGTGGGCTAGGCGGCCAAAGCCCCTCCTCCGACCCGCAGAGGCCCCGCCCCCTCCCCTTCCTCGGGGCCTCCGCGGCGCCCTCGCTCCTCGCGGTACCCCCTCTGGGGGCCCTCCGCCGCTGGGCCGAGGCCGGAGCCGCGGCCGCCGCCGCCGCCGCCGCCGCCGCCG
>NW_024417006.1:0-3131 GCF_014898765.1 Herpailurus yagouaroundi | reverse complement strand
GGTGGCCTCAGTCAGTTAATCATCTGACTTCAGCTCAGGTCATGGTCTCACAGTTGATGGATCTGAGCTCCACGTCGGAGCTCACAGTGCGGAGCCTGCAGGGGATTCTCTCTCTCCCTCTCCCTCTTTGCCCCTCCCCCATTCGCACTCTCTCAAAATGAATAAACTTAAAAAAAAACTGATTAAAAAAAAAAAAAGTAAGAAGGGCCCCTGGGTGGCTTAGTCGGTTAAGCATCTGATTCTTGGTTTCAGCTCAGGTCATGATCTCACAGTTCCTGAGTTCGAGCCCCACAAGGGGCTTGGCACTGACAGTGCAGAACCTGCTTGGGATTCTCTCTCTCCCTCTCTCTCTCGGCCCCTCCCCTGCTCACTCTCTCTGTCTCTCTTAAAGTAAACAAACTTAAACCAATTTATTTAATTTAAAAAATTTTTTGTTAAAAAATAAAAAATTCTTGGGGCGCCTGGGTGGCTTGGTCGGTTAAGCGTCCGACTTCAGCTCAGGTCATGATCTCACGGTCCGTGAGTTCGAGCCCCGCGTCGGGCTCTGTGCTGACAGCTCAGAGCCTGGAGCCTGTTTCAGCTTCTGTGTCTCCCTCTCTCTCTGCCCCTCCCCCGTTCATGCTCTGTCTCTCTCTCTCTCTCAAAAATAAATAAACGTTTAAAAAAATAAAAAATAAATAAAAAATAAAAAATTCTCATGTAAGAAAAAAACTGGGAGACTCAGGTGTCCAGGAAGCCAAGAGGGCAAGGGCTTCAAGGAGGCAGGGTTCGAGTCCAGTGCTGCTGGGAAATGCAAAAGATCCCGGCTGAAGTTTGGCAACTGTGGGAGACCTTAACAAGGCAGTGGGAAATCCAAAGAAGACCTTTGGTGGGGAAAAGTCTTTAGAGAGGTTTTGTGGCAACAGGAGCAGAGAGAGACAGTAATACCAGAGGAGGGAGGTGAAGTCAAGGAAGATTTTGTTTTAAAAAAAAATAGAAAAGAGGGGTGCCTGGCTGGCTCAGTCCACAGAGCACATGACCCTTAATCTCAGGGTCATGAGTTCAAGCCCTACGTTGGGTAGGCTCCAAAAAAAAAAAAAAAAAAAAAAGACATTAAGAAAGACTTGCGATGCAAAAAATAAAAGTCTTATGATGCAATTGTCTCCTGATGGCAAAAAAAAAAAAAAAAAAGTTAAGCATCCACTCATCATGCAACCCCAGCAAGCCTATCCTTTTTTTTTTTTTTCTAGTTTTTTTTTAATGGTTATTTATTTTTGACAGAGAGAGACAGAGTGCAAGTAGGGGAGGGACAGACAGAGAGGGAGACACAGAATGTGAAGCAGGCTCCAGGCTCTGAGGTGTCAACACAGAGCCCGATGCGGGGCTGGAACTCATGGACTGTGAGATCACGACCTGAGCCGCAGTTGGATGCTCAACCGAGTCACCCAGGCGCCCCTATACATGGATTTCTGTTGCGGCTTTATTCATAATCACCAAAAACCGAAATGGAACTCAAATGTCTATACTGTGGCTAAGTAGACAAATGAGCACCCGTCCGTGTCTTGGAACACTACAGTCACAGACACAAGAGGAATGGGTCTTCAATGCATTTTGCCAAGCGAAGGAAGCCTGATTCACAAGGCTACACGTCGTATTTGACATTCTAGAAAAGACAGCGCTGCAGGGACGGAGGGAGAGAAAACAGTGCAGTGGTTTCCAGGAGCCGGACGTTGGGGACTGGTTGACTAGGAAGGGCAAAGCGCAGCCTTCGAGGAGTGAGAGAACGATTCTATATTTTGATTTGTACTGGCAGTGACACGACTGTATACGTTGGCCGGAACTCACAAGCATACACTATGAAGGGTAATTTTTATTGTATGTCAAGTCCACCTCACTAAGCCTGACTGAACAACAACAACAACAACAACAACAAAAAGGCTCCCCCATTCATTAATTACAGATGGAAAAAAATAATGATAGTGGAGAAACCCAGCAGATACTACGGTAACCAAGTGATCCAAATTCATGTCACCTGCAGTAAGACGTAGCCTGTGTCTACACCATAGGAGGAGAAGGGAATTTCACCTCTGTCCCCCTCGAGAAAAACCCTCCATAATCATTATCTAGTCAAGATAAACCACCAGGTAAACAAATGGAGGAACAATCTACGGTGTCAATGACCAGTATTCTCACACTTTTTGTTTTTAATGTTCATTTACTTTGAGAGAGAGAGAGACGGAGACAGAGCACGAGCTGGAGAGGGCAGAGAGGGAGGCACAGAATTCAAAGCAGGCTCCAGGCTCCAAGCTGTCAGCACAGAGCCCGATGCGGGGCTCGAACCCACGGACCGCGAGATCATGACCTGAGCTGAAGTTGGATGCTTAACCGACTGAGCCACCCAGGCGCCCCTAAATGACCAGTATTCTTAAAAAAATGTTGAGTTCGTGGGGCACCTGGGTGGTTCAGTCAGTTAAGCATCCGTCTCTTGATTTCCGCTCGGGTCATGATCTCACAGTTGGTGAGGTAGGGCTCAGGGCTGACAGCCAGAGCCTGCCTGGGATTCTCTCTCTGTCGCCCTCCCTCAAAATAAATAAATAAATATTAACAAAAAAAATGTTGAGGTCATTAGCAAAGATAGTAAGATGCCAATATTAGACGAAACTGGGTGAAGGGTATTTACGAACTCTTGTGCTATCTTTACAACTCTTCTGTAAGTCTAAAAATATTTCAAAATTTATTTTTTTTAATTTTTTTAAATGTTTATTTTTTGAGAGAGAGACACACACACAGTCAGGGTAGAGTGGAGGAGGGACAGAGAGAGAGAGGGAGACACAGAATCTGAAGCAGGGTCCAGGCTCTGAGCTGTCAGCACAGAGCCCAACGCGGGGCATGAACCCACGACCTGAGCCGAAGCTGGACGGACACCCAACCAACTGAGCCACCCAAGCACCCCTCAAAGATTTTACTTTTAGGGGCACCTGGGTGGCCCAGTCGGTTAAGCATCTGACTTCGGCTCAGGTCATGACCTCATGGTTTGTGAGTTCAAGCCCCATGTCGGCCTCTGTGCTGACAGCTCAGAGCCTGGAACCTGCTTCGGATTATGTGTCTCCCTCTCTCTCTGCCCCTCCCCTGCTCATGCTCTCTCTCTCTCT
>NW_024417005.1:0-1550 GCF_014898765.1 Herpailurus yagouaroundi | reverse complement strand
GGGGGGGGGGGGACACGGCTCTGAGCACCGCCCCCGCTCCTCAGCCCCGGGGTTGGAACAGAACCCTTGTGCAAACTGGGGGTTCCCGGTTCTCCTGTGCCTCAGATCCACGAAGGGCCGTGTGGACGGAGGCGAAGAGCTGTACTTGCATTGCAGGAAAAAGACCTCAAGAATAAAGCACAGACCCTGAAAACGATTCTTCCTCACACAAGCGGTGGAGACAGTAAGCATGAAATGCAGACCTTGTCAGTTTCTGGGAAGGGCTGGGGCCCCACAATAGCTCAGAAAGAGTAACTGTACAGATTTCACCCAGAACCCATCAGGCTTTCCTGCTTCTTTTTTTAAAGTCTGGGGGACACTTGGACGACCTCTTCCCTTGACCTGGTCCAGGGCAGCAAGGGCCAGATCCAGAAGAGCTGGGTCCTGTCCAGGTCATTCCTTCCCCCCCACGCTCCTCCCAGGAGGGACTGCAGGGGTTCTGTGGGAGCCTCGGCCAAAGTGACAGGGGTTCCTGAACGTGCAGTGAAAAAACCCAACACCCAGCCACCTGCACCTTTCCCCAGCAAAACAGTGCAGAAATTACCCTGCGCCGCCAGCCTCTTTCTGCAGAATTTGAGAAGCCCCCACAGGAGCCCAGGGAGTTCCTCTTCTCCCTACAGCACCCCAGTCTCCCCTCCCCCAGATCCACGGTGGCCCCGACTTCCACGGGAACTGTGTGAACTCCCAAAGACGAAACTCTCAAAGCAAAGAAGAGAAAATAAAAACGGCTCGTTCCCAGGACAAGCGGTCACTCGCTGCCATGCCTTCCTGACCTGCGCGCCAGGGGCCCAGGGAGGGCGGGCCTTAGTCAGTTGCTCCTGACCCCGGGGGCACTGGAAGGGGGTGACAAGGAGGCAGCCCGCGGGCCTAGGGATCACCAAGGCTCGTGCCTCCCTCTCCAGGAACCCCTGGCTTCCCGGCTTCCCCTTAGCCTACAGGTAATTATTTTTAAGGTCTCAAAGTCCAGATAAGGTGAACTCAAGAGGGGCTCCCCAAACCTCCTGCTGTCACCCCCTCCCCGCCCCTCCACTCTGGGTTACAAGCACGACTTGCCCCGAAACAGAAAGTTACACGGCAGGCTGCTGTCAGCGCGCAGGAAGGTTAGGGAAACAGGAAGCCACGCCAACCACCCTCCGGAGCTTCCCCGGCCCCCTCCTCCGACCTCGGCAGGAACAAAACCTTCCAGGGAAACCCGGGCAGGAAGGGGGGCGGGGGGCAGGCGCGCCACGCTCGCGCAGAGACGGCGCAAGGGGCCGGCAGGAGGCAGAGGAAAATAAGCCCCAGGCTGGGGGCGGGAGGGGGGCGCTTGCCACCCGATCGGGGCGGCCTGCGGCAAAGTAACTTCACACCCGGCGCTTAATTCACCTTGGAAGGCAGCGCGCCCCGGCCGCTCGCAGCGCCGCCGCGGCGGAGCCGGCTCGGGGCAGACAAAAGGAGCGAGACGCGCAACCCCCGGCGGCGGCGCGGTGGGGGCGGCGGGCCGGGTGGGCGCTCCCCGCCGCACGTAGCGC
>NW_024417004.1:0-2737 GCF_014898765.1 Herpailurus yagouaroundi | reverse complement strand
ATTTGGCAATGCAAAAAAATGGATTTTGAGGGTTTCACATAGAATTGAGAAGGAAAAATTGTGTCAAGAACTCGGTTGTGTGCACAGAGCTCAACGGCTCCTGAGACTTATAGAAAGCCCACCACCTGAAAAGGTAAACGTGTTTTTTGACCCCAGGAGCATATCTATCAAATCTGATGAGCAGTCTGGCCAAAGAGACACAGAATGGCAACTCTTGTGAAATTTGAACTTCAATTTCATATATTTCCACAAAATTTAGATATGTTAGGAAAAACCATGCCACGAAAATGATTTGCTAGAGTCTATAAATTTGAAAACAAACGACAAAACTCTAAGTCACCAGAGACAAAATAGGGAACAAGTCAACATTGAGAGAAACCAGAAAAAAACAAGACTTTTAGTTACATTGTAAGTCAAGAAATCAGTGGGGCCCCTGGGTGGTTCAGTCGGTTAAGTGTCTCACTTCAGCTCAGGTCTCGATGTCACGATTTGAGGGTTTGAGCCCCGTTGTCAGGCCCTATGCTGACAGCTCAGAACCTGGAGCCTGCTTCAGATTCTGTGTCTCCTCCTCTCTCTGCTTTTCCCCGCTCACGTTCTGTCTCTCTCTCTCTCAATCAAGAATAAACACTTTAAAAAAATATTAGTCACAAGCAATCAATCATCAAGAAAATGAAAACTATAGCTAAGAACACAACACCCATAAAAAGAGATGGTATCAATAGACTTTGTGAAAATCACATACGCTTATCTGCCCACGTGAATACCAATAGTGAGATAAGTTACAGACTAAGAGACAACATTCACAAATTGCATAACCACCAAGGGACCTGCATCTTGAATATACTAAGAACCCTCAACAGTCAATACAAAGAAAGGAAACAAACCTCCATAAAACAAGCACAGCCTTGTGTAGTAGACATCCTATCCTTGAGGTTATAGACACATTAGTTACTGACTGGAGAAGACTCTTCACACCACCGACTGTCAGGGAAATTCAAATCAAGAACGCAATAGATGCCCTATACACACATCCCAATGGCTCCGGAATGAAAACAACACTGACAGCAACATCCAGGTGAGCATCCAGCATACGTGGGGCCTCAAACAATGCAGGAAGGATTGACAAACAAACACCAGCTCTGGAAAACCGTTGGCTGTTGCTTATGAAATTATACATGGATGGCATAAAAAGGAACCTGGAAATACCACTCCCGAGTATTTGTCCCTGAAAAATGAAATCCCATGCTCAGAAAATAAATGGTGTGTAAATATTTATAGCATCTTTCTTAGTGTTAGAAGCTCAGAATAAGGCAAAAGTCTTTCTAAATATAAAGGAATAAACCAAGTATAAAACTTCCATCAATGGGATGCTTTGCCAGAGAAATGTGACACTACTGATACACACCTGAAACCAGGTGAAACTCAAAGACATGATGTGGAGGGAAGGGCTGTAGTCCCATAATTACAGAGGTGGTGTGACCTGGGACATTCACACAGCCAGACCATGGTGACAGTGGTTTTGTAGGGCATTCCTTATCTCTTTCTTTCCCAAACCACATGATGAGATACTCTGCTTCATTTGAGAGCACTCCTATGTTCAACCACCCTCTGATGTATGGAGTCTCCACAGACTGAACCCTAAAACCTCAGACTCCTCTGAATGGAGAGTTGTTGAGGCCATAATCTGACATGTGTTCTGACAGGAGCTGTTCCCTCCACTGTCCCTGGCTCTGGCTCTCTCCTGCAGGTGAGCAGGAGTATGTTAGGGACCCTCCACTGAAACTATTGGTCTCCTTCACCTGACTCTCCCACAACATGAGGGCCAGACCTTCCTCACACTCAGCTGGAAATGAAGTCAGTTCTATAGGAACAGATTTGCTCCTTCATTTAGAGGATTGCTCCATCTCCCCCTTACCCTGGGCAATACTCTGGGCAAAGGTCTGCAGCTGCAGGGCATGTCGGGGACAAACAGGATTCCAAACAGTTTGGAAACTGAGGGCTCAGTTTAGGGGTGGCTGGCAGCTTCACTGCCTTGTGGCTTGCTTGCCCTGGTTGCATGAGACTCCTGCCATACAAGTCAGGTCTGGGGTGATCAGGTTCCCAGCATCCCTAGCGGACTGTGCCCAGGGCCGGGCTTCCTTCCTGGGAGTTGGGCTGCCAACAATGAGTGAGTCGCACATCTCAATGGCACCTGCTGGGGCTTGGCCTCAACAGCAAACAGCTTAGGGTCACTGACATCCTGTCTCTCTGGGAAAGACTCCTCTGAACAGGAGCTGGTGACCAGGAACCATGTGTATTGGCTACAACAGTCTGGAGGGGAGGTTGCAGCAAGGCTCAGTGGCACATGCCTATAGTCCCAGTTACTTGCACTGGAGTTTCTACTTGCTGATCTGGGGTGGGAAAGGAAAAGAACATACCTTGTTCAAATATTCTAGGTATTCTTTCTGGTAGTATATTTTCTGCAATAAATGCTTCTTCATGGGCTGTATGCCAACATGGTCATTTGCTGCACTATAAATACATTATTTGAGTTTTTCTTCAAATTCCAGTTAGTTAACATGCAATGTAATATTACTTTCAGGTGTAAAGTATAGTGATTCAACATTGCAATACAGCACCCAGTGTTCATTATGAGCACTCCCTTTAATCCCCATCAACGACCTCCCCATCCCTCCACCCACCCTCCTCAGGGTAACCATCAGTTTTTCCCCTATAGTTAAGTATCTGTTTCGTGCTG
>NW_024417003.1:0-1238 GCF_014898765.1 Herpailurus yagouaroundi | reverse complement strand
CTCCAGCTTCTTCCTCTCCTTCTCCTTCTTCTTCTCCTCTTTTCTTCGCTGCTCCAGCAGCTTCTTCTCCATCTTCCTGCGCTCCTTTTCGGTCAGGAACTTCTCGGGGGGCGCCTCCCGCGCCGCGCTCTTCGGGGTCCTCTCGGAGTCCCCGCTCTTCCGCGGCGCGAGCGGCTCTCTCGGCTCGGCCAGCGCCGCAGCCGCCGCCGCAGCTTCGGCAGCCACCTCGGCCGCAGCCGCCGCCGTCTTCTTCTCGCTCTCCGCCGCTCGGGCTTTGATCTTCATGGCCATCTTCAGCATGGTGGCTCGGCCACCTCGGGGTGCCGGGCTCGCGCCTGGCCCGGGCGCCCTGCTTGCCCCCGGCCTCGGCCTGGCCGGACCCCGTGCGCCCCGTGTCGGGGGGGAGTCGGCTGCGATCCCCGCCGCTGCGCTGCCCCCGGGGCCGCGGAGCGCGGCTGGCCCGGGCTTCGGGCTGCTGGGCTGGCTGCCTAAGAGTTAGCGCCAAAAAGGATGAGCAAACGAAAAAAAGGGGTGAGAACAAACCAAAAAGCACCCAACAACAGCGAGAAACCAAAAAGCACCGAGAAATGTCAAACAACTCAAAAAAGAAAAGTGCAGAGGCGCGATGGCACGAGTTTGCTGTTACCCTCAGGCGCTCCTCGGTTTGGCTCTTGGGCACGCCAATGGAGAGGAGAAAAGAGAAAAGAGAGAATTGGGGGGTGCCCGGCAGGCGCGGGGCAGGGCGGCGGCGCCGGGGCGCCCCTGCCCCGTCCCGGCCCCGGCGGCTCTTGCCCCGCGCCGGGCGACTCGCACTTCCGCGGGAGGCCACGGTGCACCCGGACTTACATGTGAGTGAGATGCACTCACACGCAAGGCAGTGCCTGCCTGCCTGCCTGCCGGCCGGCCGCCCGCCGCCGCCCCGCGCCGGGACAGGGGTTCGCTCCAGCCGGCGCCGCAGCCCCGAGCCGGAGAGCCGGCGAGCGAGCGGGCGAGCGAGCGAGCGGGCGGGCGAGCGCCGCGCCGGGCCAGCCACCTGACGCAGCCCGCTCCGCGGTGCCGACGCGACTGAGTGTCCCCGCTGAAGACCGGCGCTCCTAACCAGCCCGATGACGCCCCAGCCTCTTCAGAGGACGGACCCACAGCGGTGGCCCCTATAAAGCGAAGGGGAAGCCGAAAAATCGGCCCGCCGGGGACGCGCCCAAACGGGCCGCCGCGCACCCAGCGGGTGCGGGCCACCG
>NW_024417002.1:0-1552 GCF_014898765.1 Herpailurus yagouaroundi | reverse complement strand
GGCTCAGAAAGTCACCCTTACTTTCCACTCCATCCACACTGGACTCCTCTGAACAAGGGTATTTGTGCCTCTGGTGTTTACATGGACTGTTATTCTCTCCTCAAATGCTCTTCCTTCCCATTTCCACTTCTTCATCCCTGTTCAGCCTTCATGCTCTGATGTAAATGTCATGCTTTTCATTCATTTGTATTCAGACTGGAAGTCTTTGGAGGGTTTTGAGCAGAGTACCATGTATCTTTTATTTACTAATTCATTTGGGAAATGCTATTGAGCCCCTCCCAAATGACAGGGGAGGGGTTGCAGGTGCCGGGGATTCATCTCTGAAAAAAAATTGTTCATCTTGGGCTCCGTGAAGTATCAGTCTAGACAGAGGGATACAACCAAACCAAATAAACAACCAATCAAACAACAAATAAGTGACTACAATGTGAAAGGCAGACATGTACTTGGGGGAAAGTAAAGGGCACAGAGACCAGGGGTGCTGGGGAGATGGCTTGTGTTTTTTCCGTGCTTTATTTTTTTGTGGTAACTTTACCACCTTAGCCATTTTTAAGTGAATAGTTGTGCAACAGATTTCTAGAACATTTTCGTCTTGCAAAACAAACTCTGTATGTGTCCATCGGACAGCGAGTACCCACTTCCCCTGACACTCCTGCCCCTTGAAACCATCATTCTGCTTTCTGCTTCTGTAGGTTTGATGGCTTTCGTAGATACATCACAGAAGTGGAATCGTGCAGTTTTTGTATTTTTGTGACTGGCTTATTTCACTTAGCATAATGTGCTCAAGGTTTATCCATGTTGTAGCCTGTAACAGGATGTCCTTCTTTCCAAGGACTGAATAATATCCTGTTGTATATAATAATGTATATAGCACATTTTCTTTACCCATTCTTCTGCAGATGGATACTAAGTTTGCTTCCACCCCCAGCTATTGTGAATAACGCTGCAATGTACATGGGCATGCAAATATCTTTTTGAGATCCTGCTTTCAATTTGGGGGGATAAACACTCACAAGTGGAATTGCTGGGTCATGGGAGTTTCCATTTTAAATTTTGAGAAACCGCCATACTGTCTTCCACAGTGGCTGCACCATTTTACTTTCCCACCAACAGTGCACAAGGGCTCATTTTTTCCATACCCTTGCCAACACTTGCTATTTTCTATTTTCTATTTTTTTTCTTTTTTTGCTTGTTATAGTGGGCATCATCTCACTCCTCATGGATGTGAGATGATAGCTCACTGTACTTTTGATTTGCATCTCTCTAATGATTAGCAATGGTGAGTGTCTTTGCATAGGCTTGTTAGCCATTGTATATCTTCTTTGGAGAAATGTCTAATTCAAGGTGTTTGTTTGTTTGTTTGTTTTTTTTACCCATTTAAAAAACTGAATTATTTGGGGTTTTTTGTTATTGAATTGTAGGAGCTCTTTATATATCCTGGATATTATCCTGGATAATATCCTGGGTATTTTCAGATATATGATTTGCAAATATTCTCTACCATTCCATAGGTTTGGCCTGTGGTTTGTGTTAGAGATGATTAAGCAAAGAC
>NW_024417001.1:0-1354 GCF_014898765.1 Herpailurus yagouaroundi | reverse complement strand
TGGAGGGATGACAAACTGGGATCAAGGGGGTTGCTTAAAGATGGGGAGGTATCCCTTGCACAGTTGGAAGAGGGAGATGCTGCAGGAGGGGAGCTGGGGGACCCATGCAGCCAGGGGCTGGAAAGGGTGGGAGCTCAGGGCAGCCCCCCAACTGGCAGCAGCCCGTTTTTGTGCCCAGGCAGAGGAGGCGGACCGCACTCCGGTCTCAAAGGAGATTCTCCCCGAGGTCAGAGGGGACAGGAAAAGGCTCGCGTCAGCATGGGCAGGCGGCATCAGGTCCACACTGGAGTGGTGGCCTTCTACGGGTACAGGCTGGGAGACGACAGGGAAGCAGGTCCATCCAAGTTGTGTCTTGACAGTGGGCCACAGACAAGGTGGCACACAGTCAGATACACACATCGCTAGGCTGCCACTGTCCTTATCACATTTAATCCTCACAACACCCCTGTGAGGTAGGTATTGCTGCCCCAGCTTACACATGAGGAAGCCGAGGCTCACACATGCCCAGGGGCACACAGTTGACAGGAAAGGTCTGCGATCCCAATGGCGGGGTCTCTGCATTCCAACCATGCCCTGCCCAGGGCGGTCAGAATTCTCTTACAGTAGCAAGAAGACAGCTCCCATGGACATGGGGACACACACACACACACACACACACACACACACACACACACAGCACCCAGAAAAGCCACCACTGAGTCGGCACCTCTGTGTGCCATAGTTCTAGTTCAAGAGCATTTGGGGGACACTCCTGGCCCAGTGGTTCGTTCTGACATTTTGAGAAAAAACAAAAGCTATCGCTGCAGGGCACGTGCCTCAGTGGTCCACCCAGCTGAGGGGAGGTCAGGGTCAGGCTCAAGCAGATCCCTCTGGTGTTGTGGCTGCTGCACGCAGGAGGTGGAGGCTTGGGGGAGCCTCAGGTACCCACAGCAGACCCACCCTCCCCAACAGGTGGGGGACAGGTCCTCTAAATCTCGCTCATCTGCATCCTGGTCACCTCAGATGTTACGAATGACATTTAGATTTTTTCTGTCCAACTTCGCTGGGAAAATTCTTTTCGCCTCAAGAGTGTCAGGATAGCATTGAGAGATCTGAATCAGATGTTTCTTTTTTTAGTTGAACCTAAATAAAGTCAGGAATCTCTCTCTCTCTAACTTAATATCTTCTATCTTTTTCTTTTATTTCCATCTTAGAAAAATGAAGGATGGAAATAAAGATGGAGAAGAAATAGCCTAGAAATTCAGTGCAAAGAGAGGTGTTCATATGGACACCACCTGCTGGGGACACAGATCAATCACTCTGGGGGGATAGAAGGATCTCTAAAAGGAGCTGAAAGTATGGCAGGCCGGGAGCT
>NW_024417000.1:0-3398 GCF_014898765.1 Herpailurus yagouaroundi | reverse complement strand
TGGGCTCCCTGCAGTCAGCCTGTCAGCACAGAGTCTGCTTCAGATCCTCTGTATCCTTCTCTCTGCCCTTCTCCTGCTTGCACTCTCTCAAAAATAAATAAACATTAAAAAAATGCACTTACAATAAAAAGCGTAGTACTTAAGGTATGGTTTTAGAATTTGACAAGGTGCATGTACCTATATAAACTAAGTGTCTGTCAAGTTGTGGGCCATTATCATTACTCCAGAAACTTTCCTTGAGTTTCTTCCCAGGCCATCTGTCCTCTTCCCTTTCCAACAGGCAATCTTTACTATTATTTTTAGGATTTTTAAAATTTATTTATTCATTTTTATTTTATTTTATTTTTCATTTTTAAAAATTTACATCCAAATTAGTTAGCATATAGTGCAACAATGATTTCTGGAATAGATTCCTTAGTGCCCCTTACCCATTTAGCCCCCCCCCCCCCCGCCACAACCCCTCCAGTAACCCTCAGTTTGGTCTCCATATTTATGAATCTCTTCTGTTTTGTCCCCCTCCCTGTTTTTATATTATTTTTGTTTCCCTTCCCTTATGTTCATCTATTTTGTCTCTAAAAGACCTCATATGAGTGAAGTCATATGATTTTTGTCTTTCTCTAACTAATTTCACTTAGCATAATACCCTCCAGTTTCATCCATGTAGTTGCAAATGGCAAGATTTCATTCTTTTTGATTGCCGAGTAATACTCCATTGTGTGTGTGTGTGTGTATATATATATATATATATATATATATATATATATATATATATCATATCTTGTTTATCTATTCATCCATTGATGGCCATTTGGGCTCTTTCCATACTTTGGCTATTGTTGATAATGCTGCTATAAACATGGGGGATGCATGTGTTTCTCCAAAACAGCACACCTGTATCCCGTGGATAAATGCCTAGTAGTGCAATTGCTGGGTTGTAGGGTAGTTGTATTTTTAGTTTTCTGAGGAACCTCCATACTGTTTTCCAGAGTGGCTGCACCAGCTTGCATTCCCACCAACAATGCAAAAGAGATCCTCTTTCTCTGCATCCTTTCCAACATCTGTTGTTGCCTGAGTTGTTAATGTTAGCCATTCTGACGGGTGTGAGGTGGTATCTCATTGTGGTTTTGATTTGTATTTCCCTGATGATGAGTGATGTTGAGCATTTTTTCATGTGTCAATTGGCCATCTAGGATGTCTTCTTTGGAGAAGTGTCTATTTATGTCTTTTGCCCATTTTTTTTACTGGATTATTTTTTTGGGGGTGTTGAGTTTGATAAGTTCTTTATAGATTTTGGATATGCACCCTTTATCTGATATGTCATTTGCAAATATCTTCTCCCATTCTGTCGGTTGCTTTTAATTTTGCTGATTGTATCCTTTGCTGTGCAGAAGCTTTTTATTTTGATGAGGTCCCAGTAGTTCATTTTTGCTTTGGTTTCCCTTGCCTCCAGAGACGTGTTGAGTAAGAAGTTGCTGTGGCCAAGATCAAGGAGGTTTTTGCCTGCTTTCTCTTTGAGGATTTTGATGGCTTTCTGTCTTACATTGAAGTCTTTCATCCATTTTGAGTTTATTTTTGTGTATGGTGTAAGAAAGTGGTCCAGGTTCATTCTTCTGCATGTCGCTGTCCAGTTTTCTCAGTACCACTTGCTGAAGAGACTGTCTTTATTCCATTGGATATTCTTTCCTGCTTTGTCAAAGATTAGTTGGCCATGCATTTGTTGGTCCATTTCTGGGCTCTCTATTCTGTTCCATTGATCATGATTCTTTCGTTGCCTGAGTATTTTATGAATTTGACTATGATATGCCTTGTTGATGATTGGCTTTTGTTGAATCTTATGGGAGTCCTCTGTGCTTCCTGGATTTTGATGTCCGTCTCTTTCTGCTATACCAGAAACCAGTTTTCTGCTATTATTTGCTCATATAACCATTCTACCCCTTATTCTGTCTCTTCATCTTCTGGGACCCCTATGATTCTGATGTTGTTCCTTTTTAATGAGTCACTGATTTCTCTAATTCTTAAATCGTGGTCTTTTGCCTTAATCTCCCTCTTTTTTTCCTGCTTCATTATTCTCTGTAAGTTTGTCCTCTATATCACTGATTCTCTGTTCTGCCTCATCCATCCTTCCCGCCGCTGCATCCATCTGTGATTGCAACTCAGTTATAGCATTTTTAATTTCATTCTGGCTATTTTTTACTTCTTTTTTCTCTGCAGAAAGGGATTCTAATCTATTTTTGACTCCAGCTAGTATTCTCATTATCGTGATTCTAAATTCTGGTTCAGAAATCTTGCTTGTATCTGTGTTGGTTAAATCATTTCTTCATGCTCTTTCTTTTGGGGTGAATTCCTTCATTTTGTAATTTTGACAGGAGAAAAGGAAATAATGAGGTAGAAAAATTAAAATAAAAAAATTAAAATAAAAAATATTAAAACTAAAAATTTAAACACACACACACACACATACACACAAATCAAATAAATGATGCTAGATCCTAGGTGTGTTTTGGTCTGGGTGTTGAAAGTGGTTTGACAGATTAGAGTAAAAAAAGGAGGGGGAGAAGAAAAAAAGGAAATCATTTGAGAATTTGAAAAAATGAATACACTTAAGTAGACTAAAATGGGATTATGGGAGTAAAATAAAATTTGCAAAAATATACACAAAAGTGAAGAATATAGTAGAAAAAACTAAAGAAAAATATTTTTAATAAAAATTAAAGTAAATATGAATTTTTGTTTTTCTATATTCAAGAAAAAGAAAAAAGAGAAAAAGGCAAAAAAGATAAAAAAAAGAGAAAAAAAGGAAATCGTTTGAAAATTTGAAAAAGTGAATACACTCTAGTAGACTAAAATGATGGAAGTAAAGTAGAATTTGAAAAAATTTACACAAAAGCAAAAAAATATAGTAAAAATTAAATAAAAATATTTTTAATACAAGTTGAAAGTAAAAATGAAGTTTTTCTCTTTCTGCATTCAAGAAAAAGAAAAGAAATGAAAAGGAGACAAAAAAAAGAAAGAAAATAAGGAAATAGTTTGAATATTTGAAAAGGTGAATACACTGAAGTAGACTAAAATTAGGTGATGGAAGTGAAATAGAATTTGAAAAAATTTACACAAAGTAAAAAATATCGTAATAAAAATTAAAGAAAAATATTTTTAATAAAAATTGAAAATAAAAATTTCTTCTCTTCCCATATTCAAGAAAAAGAAGTGTAAAAGAGGGAAAAAAAAGAAAATTGAATAGATGGACCTAACAGATTGAAGTAGGACTGAAATTACTTTATTTTCCCCAGAAGTCAGTCTATGTGGCTTTTTATAGTCCTTACACTAAGCCAGACGTGAGACTTATATTCTTGAAGAGCGAAGTCGGCCCAGTTGGGCGGGCTCAGTGTAATGGCTCTGCT
>NW_024416999.1:0-2121 GCF_014898765.1 Herpailurus yagouaroundi | reverse complement strand
AAAATAAATAAAACGTTGAAAAAAAAAATTAAAAAAAAAAAAGAAACGGGCCTGATGGGGTGGACTGCCCCCAGGGGCACACGGAGGGCGTGACCTGAGACATTTCCCGCCCCCCCCGCCCCCCCGCCCAGGCAGGGTTTGGTCCCCAGGTCCCAGAGGAGGAGATAGAGGTGGTGAGGCCCCTACCTCACTCCAGTTGCCCACTTCCCAGCTGGCATTCCCAGCGGGGGGCAGGTGCACGGCCAGGCTGGGGTCTGGCTGGGCCTCGGGGATGATGCTGCCATTGGCCGAGCCATCCTGAGCTGGTGTGAACACCACGGAACCAGGGGACTCGGGGCCCACAAGTCCTGGGCCCGGGGCCGGCAGGAGGAAGGCTCCTGGTGCTGCCGGGGTCCAAGGGGTGGGAGGCCCCGGCTCCAGGGTGCTGTCCCCGTCCCGGGTCTCTGGCTGAGCGACCGGCGGAGGAGGAGGGGCAGGAGCCCTCCCAGTGCTGGGCCACAGCTCACTGTCCGCAGGCCCCAGGCCACCGTTCAGAGTTGGCTCCCAGGCCACAGTCCCAGCTGTCCACAGCGATCCTGCGTCGGGACTGGGGGAGGAGTGGCTGGGGCCTGTGGCGGGTGAGGCGGGTGGGGTGGGGTGGGGCCCTTGGGGGGGGGCCGGTACCCTCCTCCTCAGACAGCTCGTTGGTCCTCTCCCACCACGGAGGGGACGTCCAGCTCTGGCTGTCTTCCCCTCCCAGGACCCTGTTTTGGCTCCCAGGGGCAGCCGGTTTCTCCGTGCCACCGGCTGGAGTGGGGGGCCGGGGCAAGCTGGGGAGCCCAGAGTCTGGGGCCTCAACAGGGGTGTCTTCCTCAGGCAAGAAATTGACCAGGGGGTCCCCGGGGGTCTGCTCTGAGGGTGGGGGCGGGGAGAGGCCAGCCTGGCCGGGCCAAGGGGCAGGCGACCCGCCTCCTGGCGTCCCAGGAAGCTCTGAGGCCGGCAGGGGGGTGGCTGTGGGGGGCTCAGCGGGACTGCTCAGGGGCGGGGGTGTCCGGTCCCCCGCACCTGCCAGGTCTGGGGCGGGGTCCTCCAAGGGCCCGTAAGAGAGGTCCTCATGGAAGTTAATGAAATTGTAGTCGTAGTAGAAATCGTCAACGAACACGGGCCCCGGCGGGCCCAGCCCAGGGTCCTCCTCGATGGCGTTGCCCACGCCGGTCGGCTCGGGTGACGAGGGGGGCGGGGGGCGTGGGGCCAGGCGCGGGGGGATGAAGTCGATCTCGTTGAGGAACTCGTGGCTGGAGGAGGAGCCGCTGCCCGAGCCTTCGGGGCCCAGCGCGTCCAGGGTCCGCGGACAGGGCGGCAGAGAGCAGGTAGCCTTGCCGGCCGGCCGCCATGCCTCGTCACAGGGCACGCCGGTGTCGTTGGTGCAGAGGACACTCCGGAGCCGGGCGCCATCCCCGCACGTAGCCGAGCACTGGAGACGAGGCCGGAGAGAGGGGCTCGGGCCAGGGGAGGTCAGGGGCCAGGGGAGGTCAGGGGCCAGGGCGCCCTGCCTGCTGGCCGAGGGCAGAGCGGGAGGCCTCGGCCAGCCGACTCTGGGCCTGTCCAGCCCCAGACCATGGCATGCAGTGGTGGCTCTCCAGGGCAGCCTAGTCCCCGAGGCTTCGGGGGACGCCCCCACCGCCCTCCCACCGTGAGGCCCGCCAGGGGCCCCCTGAAGACCGATGGTGGAGCTGGGGGCGGGCCCCCCATCCTGACACTCACCTGAGACCAGTTCCCCACGGCCCAGGTGGCGGGGCAGGGCACCTCACGGTTACAAGGACTTTCGGCAGGGGGCCGGGGGAGGTGCTCGCAGGCAGGCGGCTGCAGGGCCCTCTGCTCATCCGGCCCCACACCGCGGATGCAGAGCACAGAGCGGCGGGAGAGGCCCGTGGGCCCGCAGGAGTGGGAACACGCCTGCCACTCCCCTGCCCACCACCTGTGAGGCACACGGGCCACATCAGCGGAGCCTGGCCGCGCTCCCAGGCACTGGGGGTGCAGGCGGGGTGGGGTGGGTTGGGGCCCAGGGACAATCTCCCAGGCACTCGGGGTGCAGGCAGGTCGGGTCAGGACGCAGGGGACAATCTCCCAGGCACTCGGGGC
>NW_024416998.1:0-15549 GCF_014898765.1 Herpailurus yagouaroundi | reverse complement strand
AATAAATAAATAAATAAAATAAATAAATAATAAAATAATTAAAATAATTAAAAAGAAATAAAGTAACTATTGATAGGTATATACTTACTGCCATTTGTTACTTGTTTTATGGTTGTTTTTGTAGTTCTTCATTGCTTTCTTCTCTTGCTGTCCTCCCTTGTGATTTGATGATTTTCTGTAGGGTTGCATTTGGGTTTTTGTATGTCTATTACAGGTTTTTGTTTTGTGGTTACCATGAGGTTTCTATATAACAGTTGTAAATATATATGCATGTATCCACTTATACGAGAGTCAGTATTAAGTTGATGGTCACTTAACTGTGAACACATTCTAAAAGCACTATATTTTGACTCCTCCCATCCACATTTTATGTATATGACACCTTATTTTACATCTTTTCATTTTGTATCTCTCTCTCTCTTTTTTAATGCTTATTTATTTTTGAGAGAGAGAGAGAGAGAGGGGAGGAGAGAGACAGCCACGAGCAGGAGAGGGGCAGAGAGAGAGGGAGTCACAGAATCCGAAGCAGGTTCCAGGCTCTGAGCTGTCAGCACAGAGCCTGATGTGGGGTTTGAACTCATGAACTGTGAGGTCATGACCTCAGCCAAAGTCGGAAGCTTACCTGACAGAGCCACCCAGACGCCCCTCATTTTGTATATCTCTGAACTAATTTTTGTAGATATAGTTTTACCACCTTTGACTACTCCCTGCTTCCTCCTGTTGTTTGTGGGTTGTGGCTGCTACGGGCTTGCTGATGGGCGGGGCTGGTCCTGCTTTCCAGGACAGGAGTTCCTTAGGAGGTGTGCTTGTCCTGGCCGGGGCTGACTGAAGGGTGTGGTGGAGTGGGTGTCACTTTGAGGGGGATGCCCATCTTAACTGAGATTGCTTGACAGATGTGGTGGGATAGAAGGTGCTCTGTGTTTGTGTCTGCCAGGATGGGTGGGTTGAGTGGGTGGGGCCTGGGGCGCATAGTGAGACCAGGAGAGTGGTGGTATTAAGGCCGATAGAGAGTGCCTTTCAATTAAACCAACTTCCTGGGTCCTATAGGGGAAATTCCACTGAAAGCCTTCTTTTCAAAACCATTTTTAAAAAATATTTATTTATTTTTGAGAGAGAGAGACAGAGACAGAGCACGAGTGGGGTGGGGCAGAGAGCGAGAGACACACAGAACCCAAAGCAGTCTCCAGGCTCTGAGATGTCAGCACAGATCCTGATGCGGGGCTCGAACTCGTGAACCATGAGATCGTGACCTGAGCCGCAGTTGGATACTTAACCGACTGAGCCACCCAGGGGCTCCTTATGGTGACCCTTTGAGAGAGGAGTATCAGTTTCCTATAGCCCTCCTACTTCCTCAGAGTTAAACCCCACTGGTTTTCAAAGCCAGACATTATGGGGGACTTGTCTTCTCGGAGCAGGTCCTCGGGGTGGGGTGCCCAATCTAGGGCTTGGTCCCCTTTTTCCTCAGGCCGGGCCTCCGGTCCTGCGGTATTCCTTCCACTACTGGGTCGCGTGCCGGGTGTTTGTTTCCCGAACCTGTCTCTTCCCCCCCACTCTTTTCAGTGTGTCTTTTTCCCTATATTCCTGGCGGTGGAAGAGCTGTTCTTGTAGTTTTCAGGTCGTTTTCTGCGTATGTTGCATTTTACATCGCGGCAGCCTCAGTGCGTCTGTGGGAGGAGGTGAGCTCAGAATCCTCCTACTCTGCCATCTTCCCTAAGTGTATTTTTTACTTGCTTAAATGGATTCTCTATTCATCGTGTGTGGTGATGATGTCATGATCTCGCAGCTAGTGAGTAGGATAGAATTAGACGAGGACAGGACACCTGGGTGGCTCAGTCGGATGTGCGTCTGACTCTTGGTTTCAGCTCACGCCATGATCTCACAGTCGTGAGATCGAGCCCCGAGCCTGCTTGGAATTCTCTCTCTCCCTGCCCCTCTGCCACACGTGCGCACACTCACATGCTCTCTCTCTCTCTCTCTCTCTCTCTCTCTCGCTCTGAAGGTAAATAAATAAACATTAACAAAAAAGAATTGGATAAGATGGCACTGCTGTCACTGGAAAGAGAAAACTAAGTACCATGTACCTTTATATGAATTAGGCGGAAACACATCTTTATCATGGAGATTAATAGTTCACATCACCTGGAGTTAGGGTATGAGAATATGAGATGCTGTGGAGTTAAAAAAAAAAAAAAAAAGAAAGAAAAGAAAAAAAGAAAAAACATAAAAAAGAATCCTTGCTTGATTTAGGAGTTTTGGTGTCTATATTATGATGCTGCCTTTTTCCATTGCTAATTTTATTAAGCCATTATGGTAGTGGGCTACATGGAAAGGAGTCAGAAATCTGCTGATTTAAGGCAAGCCAAACTGGTCTGGTTTAAGAGAGCCATTGTGAACGAGAAAGTATCCCCCATTTAGAAAAGAGGATTTAGAGTAATGTGAATATTCACTGTTCTATGACTTTTGAGATAGCATTCAATGATTTTAAAAAATGAACCCATTACGATATACTCATAAACTTCACAGTCGTTTGATTTTCTGCTTAATTTAGTGCCAGACATGGTGTAGACTCCTTAATAGCTTAGAATGGCTCTAAGTGACTCTGCATGTGGGTTAGGTCTGTCTACCTGCTGTAAAGATGAATCTGCTTTCTCTGCATATAAGGGAGACTCCTTGGCTTTAATTAGCCTTCCTCTATAGGGCAGCACTCTCTGCTGAGAGGAAATGAGTGATTTCATATAAATTCATTCAAGACAAATCAGTGGGCACCTTCTGACCCGTGCACTGGGGAATGCCGTGGTGAACAAGGCAGAATCCTACTTCTGGTCCTCGAGGCAGTCACTGCATCCTGTTCATTTTCTTTGTTCTTCTAAAATGCTGTGGAACGGCCTTATAAGGCCGAGTGAGTCTCTCTTGGCACTCTGTATTTGGAGTCATAACTCGAAGGAGGAAAGGGAAAATTGGTCTCTAGCTCCATCAAGCTGAAGTGCTGCCCTTAAGTTTTAAACCCTTGTTTAATTCCTGTGTGCCCAAAGTACTTTCTCGGTTGTTCCCTGTATCCCTTCCCAGTAACTCAGTGGAGATGATCCGATCACAGTTGTGACCATCATCATTTAATTTTCAACTGGAGAAGAGAAGCACGCTTAGTGGAAAAGCAGGCTGCCAAGGGACTTGTATAGGAATAGGTAATTTCCGTGACATGATGTGATGTGACAGGCACCTCGTGGCCCTGCCTGTTTTAAAAATGTTACTTCCATGGGTACTGAAGTCGTAGAATTTGTCTGACATTCCCACTATTTGGTTAGACCTGTGGCTTCTTAAGATTTTTGTTGGCAGGTTTGGGTTTGGGGTTTTAGTTAACAGAACCCCTTTTAAAAAATCCATCCAAATGAAGGTTACGTACTGTTGCTGTAGCAGATTAAAATGGGTTTACAGAAAGCCTTGGTGCTGTCTTCTCTATACTTTCCTCATTAAAGTCTTCTCTATACTTTCCTCATTAACATGGAATAGTTTCCTTGTTATGTAATTATTGAAAGATACTAAGTGCCTGGCCATGAGAGTAATTTTCTTTTTCTTTTTTTTTTTTTAACGTTTATTGATTTTTGAGACAGAGAGAGACAGAGCATGAACAGGGGAGGGTCAGAGAGAGGGAGACACAGAATCTGAAACAGGCTCCAGGCTCCTAGCTGTCAGCACAGGGCCTGACGTGGGGCTCGAACTCACAGATCGCGAGATCGTGACCTGAGCCGAAGTCGGACGCTTAACCGACTGAGCCACCCAGGCGCCCCATGAGAGTAATTTTCAATATGGTGGAGATGGAGAGGGGTGGATATCAAGCCTAGAAGGCAGCGTGGGATACTGGCAGTCAGCAGTGAGGGCTTGGCCTTAGTGGGGTATCTCCAAAAGGCCTCTTGGGCCCCTGTGGATAGCTTGCCGTGTTAGGAATGGCACATGGAGGACAGCCCGAGATTCCTGAAGACCTATTTATACTTATTCACTTTTACTTACCTAGTTTGAGAACCTTAGAGATCGGTTTCCTTAGTTTGGGGGGCATGGGTATTGGTAAATTCAGGTGCAGATCTCGTTCCTTCCTTTCCTGTGTTATCTTTGTTAATGAAAATTTTTGTGTCCATTTAAAAAACTGATTCTGAATAATGGAATAATAATTTTAGGACCGTAAACGAACATGAGCCCATTGCTATCCTATCCTGACCACATCATGCAAGTCATTTGTGTTCATAATCCATGTTTGGCCTTCTATTCATGTTTACTACGTAGCCTTGGGTTAACGTGATGACATTCTGATAACCTATACATACTCACTTGTTTGGTTGTTTATTACGTATTTGGTTTTAGGGCTCCTTTTTTACCGTCTGGTTTTATTGGTGAGTGGGAGCAGCTCTCGAGTCCTTCAGATCCAGTTTTAAATTCCACCGTATATTCATGGAGGGAGAGGTTACTCTGCTGTGACAGGGGCCCCCAAATAGAATGCCTTGAACAAGTGTTCTTTCTCACATCTTAGCAGTTCAAGGGTGGGTGACAGCTTCTTGATTATTAGGTGCCCAGGCTCCTTCTGTCTTGTTGTGTGGTCCTCAGAAAGCATCTTCGTCTTGCGATTTTAGCTTTCTCTGACTCACTATCCCATTCTTGTTGTAACCGAAGAGATGGCAGAAGCCCAGGCGATGGGACACTCCTTCCGTTTCAGGATATAACGGAACAGTTGTGAGCATCAGTTGTGCACACGTCTCACTGGCCAGACCTCTGTCATTGGCGACGGCTGCTATAAGGGAGGCTGGAAAACGTGGCCCTTAACTCTGCGGCCGTGTGCCCCAGTAAAATTATTATTACTTCATTGGAAGCGAAGACTAGATATTGGGGGACAAGCACAGTCCCTGCTGCACACTGTTTCTGATGTCAGGTTTTAGGACTTATCTGCAGGTATTATTTTCCTAATATTGAGTACCTAGTTGCTTCAGGATTAGACTCCAAACTTGTCAGCGTTCCAGACAGGCCCATCATGATCTGGGCTCCTGCCTGTCCCTCTGGTTCCTCTCTCACACCTCCTGAAGCCGCCTTCTCCATTGCACTTCTGCAAACTTTCCACGTTCTCTTATGCTCACACTCTGGTACTTGCTGCTTTTCCTGATATGGTGGCTGCCTCTTGCCCTTCAGGGGTTTCGTTGTCCCCCGTCCTGGGAACATTTCCTTGAGCCTCCTCTGCTTCACAGCAGCTGCTGGGTGTTTCTTTCATACATTGGTACCGTGTCGCGTGTGCTTCTCTTCAGCAATCTTTCTTACAATGAGTGCTTTTCCCTCTCTGTGTCCCCCACTGGATTGGGAGTTCCTTGAGGGCAAGGGCCAGGCCAGTCACCTCTGTGTTGTCTGGTGCGATACCCGACCCTGATGTTTAACTGATGTTTGTCAAGTGAGAAAGCGAGTGAATGGATATTTAGCTCACTAATTATGGCCGTTTGATCAAGTCGCCAGTTCCTTTGCCATTTGGAAATTGCCATACTTAGACTCTTTCTCAGTGGCCAGGGCTGGGTAAGTTTATAAGAGGCACGGGTAAAATCAGATAGTTTGAAATATTTATCAGATGACTAAAATATGCACGTGATAGGAGATGTAAGAAATAGATGTGTAAAATTTTGGAGCAGGGAAGAGACTTACGTATCATTTAATCCAACCCTTCTGATTTAAAAAAGGTGTAACTGGGGCGCCTGGGTGGCGCAGTCGGTTAAGCGTCCGACTTCAGCCAGGTCACGATCTCGCGGTCCGTGAGTTCGAGCCCCGCGTCGGGCTCTGGGCTGATGGCTCGGAGCCTGGAGCCTGTTTCCGATTCTGTGTCTCCCTCTCTCTCTGCCCCTCCCCCGTTCATGCTCTGTCTCTCTCTGTCCCAAAAATAAAATAAACGTTGAAAAAAAAATAAATAAATAAATAAAAAAAAAATAAAAAAGGTGTAAGATATCACGGAGAGGAAGAAGTTAACGTGTCAAGGGCCTCTGTGTTCAACGAGCTTGCAGTGCCGTTGGACAGATGGTATGTATGTACAGAGATGAAAAAGATGATTGAGAAAAAAGTGCTCAAGGAGTAGAAGAGACCAGACTAGTCAAGGTAGGTTCAACCAGAAACTCAGTTGTTCTTTTTTTTGAAGTTTTTATTTATTTATTTCGGGGGGGGGGGGGCGGGCAGCGAGAGAGGAAGAGAGAGAATCCCAAGCAGGCTCTGCACTGTCAGCACAGAGCCCGATGCGGGGCTCGAACCCGCGTACTGTGAAATCATGACCTGAGCCGAAGTCAGGTGTCAGATGCCAAACCGATTGAGTCACCCAGGTGCCCCAACCGCAAACTTAGTTTTGGAGGTGAGCCTTGACGGCCGGGAAGGATTTGGATATGAGAGGATATTCCAGGTGTAGGGAATGTATGAATAAAAGTGTGCATTTGGGGATGTACAGGTGACTGCTGCGATCTGTTCAGTTGAATGGTATTTAGTGGTAAGAGAGAAAGGAGAGGAATAGACCAGAAAGTGGAGGTACTTGAGTACCATGCTGCAGAGGGAAACCGCTGGCACTTCTTCTTAAGTTAGGTGAGTGATACAATGACAACGAGTTTTGCGTGTTTTCTTTGACTGATAGGCGGACCAAGTTGAAGGCTAAATGGGTCATGAAACTGGCACATTGTCTAATAGGCCAACTAAAAAATACGAACTGAATAAATGCTAAATGCATTCCCATGAGAGTTAACATGTCACCATTTTTCTTAATGGAGAATGTAAGCCCGAGCAGCAAGCTTGTAACATCGGTAACGTGCCACATATTAGTCCTGCCATACTGTAGGTAATTGTGTAAACTCTCACGTTATGCCAATAAACTGTACAAATTCCGGCAGTAACTGAGAACACGGTAGCGGTTTTGCCAGTGCAGTCAGTGAACAGGAAGTGGCATGGACCCTCTCAATGCATTTGGAAGCCATTTTGTTTACAAAAGTTTTCTTTGGAAGGCTAAAATGGAGTATCGTATTTTGGCACAAAACAGAAGCAAGGAGAGAACAGTAACCAGAGATATGCACTAAATTAAACTTGATCTGAAAATGAAGAGCATTTGTATGGCTAGGGATGAGTGTGTTTCTTTAAGGGCAATAAATGTGTGCATTTGAAGGGACCTGTGCATGGGCTTCCCTTAGGCTTTTGAACATGTCTAAGTTTATAACCTCAGAAACATATATTGAATACTTAATCATTTAAGGTCCCATATGAGAATAGTCTGTATTATTATTATTATTTAAAAATTTTTTTAAATGTTAATTTACTTCTGTTTTTTGTTTTTTGTTTTTTGTTTTTTTAATTTTTTTTTTTCAACGTTTATTTATTTTTAGGACAGAGAGAGACAGAGCATGAACGGGGGAGGGGTAGAGAGAGAGAGGGAGACACAGAATCGGAAACAGGCTCCAGGCTCTGAGCGGTCAGCCCAGAGCCCGACGCGGGGCTCGAACTCACAGACCGCGTGATCGTGACCTGGCTGAAGTCAGACGCTCAACCGACTGCGCCACCCAGGCGCCCCAAAATGTTTATTTACTTCTGAGAGAGAGAGAGAGAGACAGACAGACAGAGTGAGAGTGGGGGAGGGGCAGAGAGAAGGGGAGACACAGAATCCAAAACAGGCTCTAGGCTCTGAGCTGTCAGCACAGAGCCCGACGCGGGGCTCGAACTCAGGAACCGTGAGATCATGACCTGAGCCGAAGTCAGGCGTTTAACTCACTGAGCCACCCAGGCACCCCGAGAATAGTTTGTATTATTTACCTTTTTTCTAAGAATTACAGGGAAATACCCAGTAAAATGAAGGTTCATTTAAGTTGTATTTATTTGAGCCTAGCATATCTGTGAAACATTTTTAGGAAGCTTACCCCCACAATACTTGTTTCAGATATTATACAATTAAAGATGTCAGTATCTATTCTATGATATTATTGTACGTCAACATGATTTAAAGTTAACTGTGTTGGCTTTTGAAAATTAAAAACATTTTAACCAATGAAAAACTGCATTTTTTCTGTGATTCCCTACCCTACCCGCCACTCTGTTAGAAAATCTGGTAAATTTAGCCCATCATAAACTTCTTATGCCTTTATAAAAACATGAAAATCCTAACAACCAGTTTCAGCGTCATACATTATTATAAAACTTATTGTCATCGTAGGAAGGTCGTGCTATTGAATGTGCCTTTAAAGCATAAAACCAGTTTTCATGATCTCCTACTTATAATATATTGAGAAACATTTATTTGTTCTAGTTTCCAATGTGATTGAAATCCTAACTGGAATATTTAAAATAATTTGCACTGTATTATTTAATAGGAATCATTCGATAGACATCAACACACATGCTGTCTATCTATCACATAAAATAGTACTTAACCATTGTGGATTTAAGAGTTTATATACTGGGGGTGCCTGGGTGATTCAGTTGGTTGGTGTCCAACTCTTGATCTCGGCTCAGGTCATGATCCCACAATATGTGGCATGGAGCCCCATGTCGGGCTCTGCGCTGACAGCTCGGGGAGCCTGCTTGGGATTCTCTCTCTTCCTCTCTCTCTGCCCCTCCCCTGCTCACGTGTGCACACTCTCCCTCAAAATAAATGAAACGAAACAAAACAAACTTAAAGTTTATATAGTACAGTAGTGGTTAAGAGTATCAGCTCTAAGCCTGACTACAAATTAGTCTGCCACTTGCTACTTGTGTGTTAATAAGTCAGTTACTTAATTTCGTTGAGTCATGGTTGCCTCATCTCAAATGGAGAAAACAAGGAATTTGATAGGAATTAAATAAAATAATGCATGCAAGCGTTTAGCACAGTACCTAGAATATTGTAAGATTCAGTGAATGCTAGCTATTATTATTTTATATAAATAGTATAATTTGATTTTCAAAGGAACATTGACTGTTAGTTTCAATTTTGTTCCAGCTATTTTAAGCAAACATCCACAGAAGAAAAAATATCAAAAGAATGCGGTAAGTGACAACATCAGCAGTTTAACAGTTATCAAAGAATAGGGGATATTTTTATCAGGTAAATCACTTGTTATTGTTGTCAACTGCTTGGACAATAACTAAAGAAACTGACCAAAGATTAACCACCAGCTTTCAATGACTTTGCCTGTAACTCTTATTGATAGGATATGTTTTAAATTGCCTCAGTATTACTTAGGAAATAACCTAGTTATAATTAGACTTCTAAAAAACTTTGTTTTGAAATAATTACTGATTCACAGTCACTCGCAAAGACAGTGCAGAAAGAAGTCATGTGCCCTCCTCCTTGTCTTCCCTGAGGTAACCATAGTATTTTATCAAGGCCTAGAAATTGACATCGGTACAATGTGTTTTGTAATTTTATACCATTGTATCACATTCTATATCATGGAACCACCTCTACATCAAGGTATAGAATTATTCCATCACCACGAACACAATTTAGACAACTCAAGAGGATAAGGAAGGAAGGAAAGTCTATTGCATTTACCCGTATTTTTCTTACTGCGTTCATTCTTTCTTCCTGATACTACAAGATTTCTTATTTTATCATTTCCTTTCAGTTTAGGGAACTTCGTTTAGCCTTTGTTTTAGAGTAGGTCTTCAGGCAACAAATTCTTAGTTTTCCTTCCTCTGAGAATACATTGATTTCCCCTTCATTCCTGAAGGATATTTTTGCTGGATATCAGATTCTGGGCTGACGGTTGCTTCCTTTCCACATTCGAAAAATCTCGTGTGCCCTTCCTTATGGCCTCCGTGATTTACTGCTGAAAAAATTTGTCATGGGACTCGCTTTCCCCTATAGGTGAGGTGGCATTTCTCTGTCTCTCTCTTATTTAAGGATGTTTTTCTTTGTCAAAGTATGACTGTAATGTATATTAGGTTTCTTCAGGTTTACCCAATTTGGGGTTCACACAGCCTCGTGAATCTGTAAGCTTATTTCTTTTGCCAAATTTGGAGAGTTTTCAGCCATTATTCCTTTGAGTATGTTTTCAGCTGCACCCTATTTTTCTCTCCTTCTTGGACTCTGATGATGTGAACGTTAAATCTTTTCTTATAGTCCCCTAAGTCCTGATGTTTTATTTTTTTCTCTCCCTTTTGTGTAGGTTGGGTAATTAATTATATTCTGTCTTTGAGTCCACTGATTATTCTCTTCTGCCCCATTCATTCTGCTGTTGAGCCTTTCTGCTGAGTATTTTATTTCACTTATATTTTTCATGTTTAAAAGTTCCATTTGGTGCTGCTTCTTATCTTCTAGTTCTTTACTGAGACTTTGTTTCTTTGCTGAGACTATGTTTTCATTTGTTTCAAGGATGTTCATAATTGCTTGTTCAAGCATTTATGATGCTCGTTTTAACATCTTTGTCACATAACATTAACATCTCTGTCATCTTGATATCGACATATATTTTGTTACTCAGTTTGAGATCCTTTGGACTGTTGGTATGACAAATGATTTATTTATTTTTTTTATGTAGACTTGGACATCTTAAGCATGTCATTAGATTTGGGGTTTTATTGAAACTTCCTGTTTTAATCAGCTGCTTCTGGCACCACTCTGTCAGAGGTGGGGACAATGGTGCCTCAGTACTGCCGAGTAGGTCTAGATGTCTAGATTCCCCAGTTCACCTCTGTTGATGCTTGAGGGGTCAGTTCTTCATTACTGATGGGTGAGGGTGGGAGTACTGGTTCCCCATTAGGCCTCCAGTGATACCTCCCTGACTCAGAAGGGTAAGGACTGCTGATGCCAAGTGCCCCCCCCCCCCCCCCCCCGGAGATAGCCACATTACCACTGGGCGGTGCTGTAAGTTCTGTCTCTCCAGTCAGCCGTCTCTGACACCACCCCAGCATGGGGGAAGTGTGCCTCATTACAGCCTTGTGAGGGTGGAAGCTTAGGCTGCCCCCAAAGCCTTTGGTGATGTGGGTACAGTTACATTTTTTCTGTGGTGTTTGGCTAGAGTAGAGCAGTTGCTGTCTAAAAGTGTTCTGTCCAGGGGCGCCTGTGTGGCTCAGTTGGTTTAGTGGCCAACTCTTGATTTGGGTTCGGGTCATGGTCTAACGGTTCTTGAGATCAAGCACCATATTGGGCTCTGGGCTGACAGCACAGAGCCTGCTTGGGAGTCTCTCTCCCTCTCTCTCTGTTCCTCCCCTGCTTGCGCCCTCTCTCTCTCTCTCTCTCAAAATAATTAAACTAAAAACTAAATAAATAAAAGTGTTCTCTCCTGCTAAGCTGCCCCTTTCCTGATCCGTTGGCTGGGTAAACAGGCTTTTCTTAGGGCTCTTGAATGTGGGCACATGCTTCTTAGAAGTTTCCAGCTTCTTCAGCTTCACATCTGGAATAGATGAGGTTAGTAGAAAATCCAGGGAACTCACCACGGTGTCGTTCCTTGGATCCTGAGTTCCAAAGCCAGTCTGTGTCTTCTCTCCACCTTTCTGAGCTTTCTTGTATTTGTTTTATATGCCATGTCACTGGTTTTTAGCTGTACTCTCTAGGAGGAATAGGGCAAATCACTTCTACTTCATCTTTCCGAAGCAGAAGTTTGACTTAGTGTTGCTATTTCTGAATTCTTGCTAGTTAATATTAAGGTTTAATTACATCTCAGAGCTCAAAACTGCAGACTTAGCCTACCGGAGACATTTTGGAGTAGTTTTGTGTGCCATCTTGCTACTTTCGCAGTAATATTATTTAAAGGTATCTTTATATAGGCAACATTTCCTTAGTTTATGAGGCAAAGTGCTAATTCTAAGAAGCATGTGCCCACATTCAAGAATCCGTTATACCTTTAAGAGTTTACTTATATTTAAAAAATCTGTTTTGAGATGACAGCAATAGAAGTGGAGGGACGTAGAGATGACAGATTTCACAGAGTAAAATCGGAGAGTGAGGGTGCGGGACTAGTGTCGTACTGAATTTAGTAATGTTATTATAATGCTTAAGTAATGATTAAACTTGTGTGTGATTGCAGCATTAGTTAACCAGCAAACACATAACTCTCCTTAAAATCCTTTAAAGACATATTATATTGGCACACATTATTGTTTTACATGTTCGGAAACCATAAATATAGATTGGATTGATTGAAAGGCTTTCTGCTTTAACTGTAAATTTCCTCAGTACTTCAGTATCTCACCGTGATTTTACTTTGTCTTTCCTGGTGTATTTCTCTTACGGGAGTTAGCACGGCTTCAAAGTAACAGCAGTGGCGAAGCCTTCCTTTGTTCCCAGGGTTGAGGTATACCACTGAAGGGGTAGAAGGGGCCATCGATGGCCACAGAGGTAAGAGTTGACTTAGTATAATGAAATTTTTAGCACTGAATATGGATCTATACGTCATCCCTCTCAGTTTAGAGATGACGAACTTGAAGCCCAGAGATGTTGAGAGACCTGAGAGAGGCAACAAGCTACTTGGGAAGCGATTCAGATCCCCTGATCCTAGGGCCATCATGGGGAGCAAGGGGTATGGCGCCGTGAGCCTGAGACCTGGAGCCTGCCCTCCCAAGAATCTAGTGGGGGAGATAGCAAGGATGAAAGTAATATATTATCAAGTGGTACAAAGTTACTGTTGTCCTAAAAGAGGCTCAGATAAAATTCCCTGAAATGTAATTCTTCAAGAACTTACAAGTAGACTTCAATCAGAAAAAAATACATATACTTCAGTTCTGTCCTATGAATACATAAGAAACAGGAAGTCAGAAACCTTACTTCCAAACTCTTTTAGAGAAAAAGATCCTTGAATTTATTGAGTTTTATTTCAAAAAGGTATGCTCCTAGGATAAAAATTGTAGGCAATGTTGCCTGATTTAGAATTTGGCACAGTTTACTGTTGGTGGGAAAGCAAACTGGTGCCGCCACTCTGGAAAACAGTGTGGAGGTTCCTCAAAAAATTAAAAATAGATCTACCCTATGACCCGGCAATAGTACTGCTAGGAATTTACCCACGGGATACAGGAGTGCTGATGCATAGGGGCACGTGTACCCCAATGTTTATAGCAGAGCTTTCAACGATAGCCAAATCATGGAAAGAACCTAAACGTCCATCAACTGATGAATGCGTAAAGAAGATGTGGTTTATGTATACAATGGAATACTACTTGGCAATGAAATAGAATGAAATCCTGCCATTTGCAGCAATGCGGATGGAACTGGAGGGTATGATGCTAAGTGAAATAAGTCAGGCAGAGAAAGAGACCATATGTTTTCACTCATAGGTGGATCCTGAGAAACTTAACAGAAGACCATGGGGGAGAGGAAGGGGAAAAAAAAAAGTAACAGAGAGGGAGGGAGGCAAACCATAAGAGACTCTTAAGGACCGAGAACAAACTGAGGGTTGATGGGGGGTGGGGGAGAGGGGAAAGTGGGTGATGGGCATTGAGGAGGGCACTTGTTGGGATGACCACTGGGTGTTGTATGGAAACCAATTTGACAATAAATTACATTTAATATAAAAAAAACTTTCAGAGAAACGAAAAAAAGGCAATAAATGCAAGGTGAGTTTAACAAAACAAAACAAAAAACAAACAAACAAACAAAATAATTTGGCATACTTTATTTAATCCAAGGTAAAGCTTTTATATAGGGGTATATCTCATTTTGTCATATTTTGCCATTGTTGCACTTTGTAGATGCTGTGTTTTTACAAACTGGAGCGTTTTTTTATTAATTTTTTTTTCAGTGTTTATTTTTGAGAGAAAGAGTGTGAGTGGGGTAAGGGCAGAGAGAGAGAGGGAGACACAGAATCTGAAACAGGCTCCAGGCTCTGAGCTGTCAGTCAGCACAGAGCCGGATGCAGGGCTCGAACTCATGAGCTGTGAGATCATGACCTGAGCTGAAGTAGGACATTTAACCGATTGAGCCACCCAGGCACCCCACAAATGGGAGGTTTGTGGCATCCCTGTGTTGAGTAAGTCTGTCAACGCTATTTTCAAGCAGCATTTCGTCACTGCATGTCTGTGTCACATTTTGATAATTCTTGCAATATTTCAAACTTTTCCATTATTATTATGTTTGTTACAGGGATCTGTGATAAGTGATCTCTGATATTGCTATTCTGATTGTTTTGTACATCCTGAACCGTGTCCATAGAAGATGGTAAACTTAATTGATAAGTGTTGTTTGTGTTCTGACTGCTCCACCAACCAAATGTTCCCCAGTCTCCCTCTTCTTAGGCCCCCCTATTCCCTGAGACACTACAATATTGAAATTCGACCAATTAATAACCCTACAGTGGCCCGTAACTGTTCAAATGAAACGAAGAATCACGTGTCTGTCCCCTTCAATCAAAAGGTAGAAATGATTAAGCTCAGCGAGGGAGGCGCGTCTTAAGCCGAGACAGGCTGAAAGCTAGGCGTCTTGCAGCAGACAGTTAGCCTCATTGTGAATGCAAAGAAAAGGTTCTTGAAGGAAATTAAAAGTGCTACTCCAGTGAACACACGAATGGGAAGTAAGCAATACGGCCTGTTGCTGATGTGGAGAAAGTGTTAGTGGTCTGGACAGAAGCTCGAAGCAGCCACGATAGTCCCTTAAGCCAAAGCCCGATCCAGAGCAAGGCCTTAACTCTCTGCAGTTGTGGGGAGGCCGAGAGAGGTGAGGAGGCTGTGGCAGGAAAGTTGGAAGCTAGCAGAGGTCGGTTCGCGAGGCCATCCAGAAGATCCAACTAAGATCAGGAATGCAGAGGCTACACCAAACAACAGATCTGCAGCGTGGACTCTGAGACAGCCTTCTGTCGGAAGAAGATGCCATGTGGGACTTTCGCGGCCGGAGACGAGAAGTCAGTGCCCGGCTTCAAAGCTGCAAAGGACAGGCCGACTCTAATTATTAGAGGCGAATATAGCCAGTGACTTTAAGCTGAAGCCGGTGCTCACGGGCCGTTCCAGAAACCCCAGGGCAGGGCCTTCAGAATTCTGCGAAATCCACTGTGCCTGTGCTCTTTAACAGGAATGACCAAGACTGGATGGCGGCACGTGTGTTTACAAGGTGGTTTGCTGAATGTCTGAAGCCCACCGGGGAGACCTACTGCTCCGAAAGAAAAGATTCCGTTCAAAATAGTACTGCTCGTTGAAAATGCGCCTGGTCACCGACGAGCTCTGGTGAAGATATACGAGAAGCACGTTGTTCTCGTGGCCGGTGTGCAGCCCAGGGGTCAAGGAGTCATTTTGACTTTGAAGCCTCGTTATTATTTAAGCCACACATTTTGTAAGGGATTCCTCTGACGGATCTGGGCCAAGTCCGTTGAAAACCTTCTGGAAAGGATTTGCCATTCTGGATGCCGTTAAGAAAGAACCCTTGCGATGCACGACAGGAAGTCAACACGTCAACATAAGAAGGAGTTTGGAAGAAGTTGATTCCAACCCTCATGGATGCCTCGGAGGGCTTCAAGGCTTCAGTGGAGGAAGTAACAGCAGACGGGGTGGAAATAGCAAGAGAAGTAGAATCGGAAGTGGAGCCTGAAGATGACACGGAATTGCTACAATCTCGTGATCAAACTTGAACAGACGGGCAGTTTGCTCCTTCTAGATGAGCAGAGAAAG
>NW_024416997.1:0-7983 GCF_014898765.1 Herpailurus yagouaroundi | reverse complement strand
AATAAACTCAAAATGGATAAAGGACCTGAATGTGAGACAGGAAACCAAAACTTTAGAGGAGAAAGCAGGAAAAGACCTCTCTGACCTCAGCCGTAGCAATCTCTTACTCGACACATCCCCAAAGGCAAGGGAATTAAAAGCAAAAATGAATTACTGGGACCTTATGAAGATAAAAAGCTTCTGCACAGCAAAGGAAACAACCAACAAAACTAAAAGGCAACCAACCTAATGGGAAAAGATATTTGCAAATGACATACCGGACAAAGGGCTAGTATCCAAAATCTAGAAAGAGCTCACCAAACTCCACACCCGAAAAACAAATAACCCAGTGAAGAAATGGGCAGAAAACATGAATAGACACTTCTCTAAAGAAGACATCTGGATGGCCAACAGGCACATGAAAAGATGTTCAGCGTCGCTCCTTATCAGGGAAATACAAATCAAAACCACACTCAGGTATCACCTCACGCCAGTCAGAGTGGCCAAAATGAACAAATCAGGAGACTATAGATGCTGGAGAGGATATGGAGAAAAGGGAACCCTCTTGCACTGTTGGTGGGAATGCAAATTGGTGCAGCCGCTCTGGAAAGCAGTGTGGAGGTTCTTCAGAAAATTAAAAATAGACCTACCCTATGACCCAGCAACAGCACTGCTAGGAATTTACCCAAGGGATACAGGAGTACTGATGCATAGGGTCACTTGTACCCCAATGTTCATAGCAGCACTCTCAACAATAGCCAAATTATGGAAAGAGCCTAAATGTCCATCAACTGATGAATGGATAATTAATTGTGGTTTATATACACAATGGAGTACTACGTGGCAATGAGAAAGAACACCTAATTTTTCATCAGCAATCATGAAGGCCATAAGACAATAAAATAAAAAACATTCTAAATGATGAAAGAAAAACACCTGTCAAACAACACTACATGCAGCCTATAGGTAAATTAAGAGCTTAATAATATACAAATGATTATCTATTTTAGAAAGATATGTTCAAGTAGTATGTAAAACTATATATAAAAATAAAAGAGTAATTTTACCAAGGTAGTGGTAACTTGACTTTATTTTATTGACTTTATTTATATAGTGACTTCATTCTTCCTTTATTTCTAAATTTTACTCAATAATATGCATTTTTGCTTGAATAAAAATAGAAAATAAGAAATGTTACATAATACAGTATAATAAGCTTGAAATACAATGTTGTGTAATTGTCATATATTTTAGATGGAATAAGGATGTCTTATTATAAGATGTAGAAAGAAGATATCAAATTTGATATTTCTACTCCACAGAAAAGTAGCTCCTTTTCACAATGAACAAAATTCTACACAAGTAGTTTCATAGTATGTCCTAACATCTGAATTAGAACATTACCTGTGAGCTTAAATTATCTTTATAGGATTGGTCTTTCTGCCAAATATTGCTGTAATTTTCTGCCAGCCATGGTATATCTTGATTATCATTTTTCACTTGATAAATTATGTGCTCAAATCTTGCTGAAGATTCTAATGGCTCAATTCCATAGCTGATATTTTCAAACTGAAGGAATCCCCTGAATATTTAGAAATCAATGACATAAAAACCCTACAAAGCTATAATCTAAAATGTGAAAAGTACTTTAAATCTAAGTTAAATTTCAATACTTTATATTAGGTATTTATGTAATTTCAAAGCACTAAAAGAAACCATGTCTAAACAACTAAAGGGAAGTATTAGGATGTCTTGCTAAATAGACAATGGCAGCAAAGTCATGGAACTATAGAAAAGAAATCAATAGAAATTCCAGCTTGAAATATACTAAGGAACACATTATAAACACACTTTATTTTCCTATTTTTTCAGTCTACTATTGGTAACTGAGATACCACATCTACCTTAGCTTTGCTCATATATTAAATAACAACATATATTTAAAAGTATTTTGTATTACCTGTATAGTAGTCATATTCATTCAAGATTTATTAAATAAGGCCAAGTATTTGTTGAAAATCAAGACACTTGTTGAGAATTCCAGAAATAAAAGTCATTTTCTTCCAGAGATTAAAATAAGGGAAAGCAGGTATAGAGAGTGTACCTCTAAAGAGGGGGTATCTATGAAAAGCCACATTAAATGGATGCCAATTTTTCTGAGATGACATGAGTAAATTCTAGACATCAGGCAAACAAAAACAAAAGAAGTTAGGGAGAGTCTTTTTTTCTTTGCTCTGGACCAGTCTTCCTCTGATAATACCTTTCTCCTGCCACTAACACTGATGAAAATCACTTATTCCTGACTTTTACCTCTGAGGTACCTTCTTAATTAATTGTTTTATGCCTGATACTGAGTAAACCTAAATTGAAAAAATACAATATGCAGCTATTTAAATGAAAAGTTAATATCATTTCCTAGAACTATTTGAGACAATTAACATTGCAACAATATTATTTATTTCTAAAGTTTCTTTTACGGAAACTATCCCCTTCTGCACAGTGTCTTAAAATAATACCTGCAGTCAGAATTCCCTGGTGTGATTTCACTTGAACAAGCACTAAATAAAGTCCAACTACTAATATTAATATTAAAAAGTGAGGCCATCATAAAGGAAACTTTCAGAATGTGGATCCTCTTTACCTTCCCAGATTTATGTCTGCTAGCCACTAGTTTTCCATGTCAAAGATGCTATACCTGAGTCCAGAACAGATGCTGAGTGTTGCAAGTGAATTTGGAAAATTTGCAATATATCCTTGGTAATGGCAATGTATCTGAAAAACAATATAGAAGGGTAAACAAATGAATTATTTATGATTAAAAATGTATTTGCAAACATTACAGAAGATTAAAAATGTCAAAATAATTAAAATAAGATTTATATATAGATTGATTTATTAATGCAGAGTTTCAAGGAAAAAAGGTTTCTGACAGTCCTGTTTATTCTGTACGATCAATGTGCCAATGAGTACTCTCAGCCTGAGTTTATCTCTCTCACATACCATTTAAAATTTTTTTCTAATGTTTATTTATTTTTGAGAGAGAGAGAGACAGAGTATGAGTCAGGGAGGGACACAGAGAAAGGGAGACACAGAATTCGAAGAAGTCTCCAGGCTCTGAGCTGTCAGCACCGAGTCAGACGCTGGGCTCAAATTCATGAACTGTGAGATCATGCCCTGAGCTGAAGTCAGAAGCTTAACTGACTAAGCCACCCAGGCGCCCCATCACATGCCATTTTTTTTTTTAATTTAAATTTTAGTGAGTTAATATACAGTGCAACATTGGATTAGAATCCAGTGATTTATCACTTACGTACATGAATACCCAGTGTTCACAAGTGCTCTTTTTAATACTCATCCATCTAGCCCATCTCCTACCCACCTCTCTCCATCAACCCTCAGTTTGTTCTCTATTGTTAATAGTCTACTATTTATTTCTCTCTCTTCTCTTCCCTCTCCTTTCCATGAGCTCATCTGTTTTGTTTCTTAAATTCCACATATGAATAAAATCATATGGTATTTGTCCTTCTCTGATTGACATATTTTGCTCAGCATAATACATTCTAGCTCCATCCACTTGTTGCAAATGACAAGATTCCATTCTTTTTGATGGTTGATTAGTACTCCATTATATAGAGAGACCATCTTTTTTATCCATTAATCAATTGATGGACATTTGGGCTCTTTCCATAGCTTGGCTATTGTTCATAATGTTGCTAGAGCCATTGGGATGCATGTACCCCTTCGAATCTGTATTTTTATATCCTTTGGGTAAACATCTGATAGTGCAATTGCTAAATCATTGAGTAGTTCTACTTTTAGTTTTTTGAGGAACCACTGTACTGTTCTACAGAGTGACTACACCAGTTTTCATTTCCACAAACAGTGCAAGAGGGTTTCCCTTTCTCCACAACCTTGTCAACATCTGGGGTATTTTAGCTATTCTGACAGGTGTGAGGTGGCATCTCATTGTGGTTTTGCTTTGTATTTCCCTGATGATGAGTGATGTTGAACATCTTTTCAAGTATCTGTTAGCCATCTGGATGTCTTCTTTGGAAAAGTGTCTATTCCTGTCTTCTGCCCATTTCTTTACTGGGTTGTTTCATTTTGGGTATTGAGTTTGATAAGTTCTTTATAGATTTTGGATAGTAAGCCTTTATTAGATATGTCTTTTTTAATATTTTGAATATTTTGAATATCTTTCTCCATTCTGTAGGCTGCCTTTTAGTTTTTTTTATTGTTTCCTTTGCTGTGGAGAAGTTTTTTTTATCTTGATGAAGTCACAATAGTTCATATTTGCTTTTGTTTCCCTTGCCTTTGGTGATGTGACTAGTTAGAAGTTGCTATAGCCAAGGTCAAAGAGGTTGCTGTGGTGGTATTATCTTCTAGGATTTTGATGGTTTCCTGTCTCACATTTAGGTCTTTCATCCATTTTGAATTTATTTTTTTGTATGGTGTAAAAAAGTGGTCCAGTTTCTTTCTTTTGCATGTTGCCATCCAGTTTTCCCAACAGCATTTGTTGAAGAGACTGCTTTTTTTCCATTGGATATTCTCTCCTGCTTTGTCAAAGATGAGTTGACCATATAGTTGTGGGTCCATTTCTGAGTTTTTAATTCTGTTCCACTGATCTACATGTCTGTTTTTTTGTGGCAGCACCATACTGTCTGGATGAATATAGCTTTGTAATATAGCTTGATGCCAGAATTGTGATGCCTCCAGTTTGTTTTTCAGAATTGCTTTGGATATTTGGGGCCTTTTCTGTTTCCATACAAATTTTAGGATTGTTGGTTTTAGCTCTGAAAAGAATGCAGATGGTATTTTGATAGGGATTACATTATGTGTAGATTCATTTGGGTAGTATAGGCATTTTAACAATGTTTGTTCTTCCAATCTATGAGCATGGAATACTTTTCCATTTTTTGTTTGTCCTCTTCAATACGCCCAATACCTTTCATAATTGTTGTATAGTTTTCAGAGTGCAGGACTTTTTACCTCTTTGGTTTATTCTGAGGTATATTATTATTTTTTGTGCAATTGTATATGGGATCAATTCCTTGATTTCTATTTCTGCTGCTTCATTATTGGTGTATGGAAATGCAACACATTACTACAGGTTGATTTTATATCCTGTGACTTTGCTGAATTAATGTATTAGTTTTAACAATTTTTTTGAAATCTTTCAGGTTTTCTACATACAGTATGATGTCATCTACAGTTAGTAAAAGTTTGACTTCTTCCTTGCCAATTTGGATGACTTTTATTTATTTTTGTTGTCTGAGTGCTGAGGCAAAGAATTCCAGTAGTATCTTAAATAACAGTGGTGAGACTGGACATCCCTGTCTTGATCCTGACTGTAGAAGAAAAGATCCCTGTTTTTCCTCATTCAAGGTGATATTAGCTGTGGGTCTTTTGCATATGGCCTTTATGATGTTAAGGAGTGCTCCACCCATACCTCCGTTGTTGAGGGGTTTGATCTACAATGGATGCTGTATTTTGTCAAATGCTTTTTCTGCATCTATTGAGAGGATCATATCGTTCTTATCTTTTCTTTTATTAATGTGATGTATCCCATTGATTGATTTGCAAACCTGTACCACCTCTGCAGCCTAGGAATAAGCCCTACATGATCATGGTGAATAATTCTTTTAAAGTACTGTTAGATTTGATCTGCTAGTATCTTGTTGAAAAGTTTTTCATCCAGGTTCACCAGGGATATTGGCTTATAATTCTCCTTTTTAGTGGGGTCTTTGTCTGATTTTGGAATCAAGGTAATGCTGACCTCATAGAATAAGTTTGGAAGTTTTCCTTCCATTTCTATTTATTTTGGAACTGGTTCAGAAGAATAGGTATTAACTCTCCTTTAAATGTCTGTTCAAATTCTCCTAGGAAGCTGCCTGGTCCAGGACTCTTGTTTGTTGTGAGATTTTTGATAACTGATTCAGTTTCTTTGCAGGTTATGTGTTCAAATTTTCTATTTCTTCCTGTTTCAGTTCTGGTATTTTGTGAGTCTCTAGGAATTTGTCCATTTCTTCCAGATTTCCCAGTTTGTTGGCATATAATTTTTCACAGTATTCTCTTATAATTGTATTTCTGTGGTGTTGCTTGTAATCACTCCTCTTTAACTCATAATTTTATCTATTTGGGTCCTTCTCTTTTATTTTTGATAAGGCTGGCTAGGGGGTTATCAATCTTGTTTATTCTTTAAAAAAAAACAGCTCCTAGTTTTATTGTTCCCCAGGTATTTTGTTCATTTGTTTCTATACCATTTATTTCTGCTTTATTATTTCCCTTCTTCTGCTGGCTTTAGGCTTTATTTGCTGCTCCTTTTCTAGCTCTTTCAGGTATAAGATTAGGTTGTGTATTTGGGACCTTTCTTGCGTCTTGAGACAGGTCTGAATTGCAATATACTTTCTTCTCATGACTGCTTTGCTTACCCCAAAGGTTTTGGACTGCCGTGTTTTCATTTTCATGACTTCCATGTATTTTTTAATTTCCTCTTTAATCTTCTAGTTAACCCATTCCCTCTTTAATAGGATATTCTTTGACTTCTGTGTATATGAGGGCTTTCCAAATTTTTTCTTCTAGTTGACTTCAAGTTTTATAGTGTTTTGTTCTAAAAATATTCATGGTATTATCTTGATCATTTTGTACTTATTGACAGCTGATTTGTGACCCAGTATGTGATCTATTCTGGAGAATGTTCCATGTGCACTTGAAATGAATGTGTATTCTGCTGTCTAGAATGAAATGTTCTCAATATTTCTGTTAAGTCTATCTGGTGCTGTGTGTTTTCCAAAGCCAATGTTTCCTTGTTGATACGTTTAGATTATCTGCCCATTACTGTGAGTGGTTGTCAAAGCCCCCTACTATTATTTTATTATTATGAAAGAGTTTCTTTATGTTTGTTATAATTGATTTCTATATTTGGGATCTCTCAAGGTGGAGGCATAAATATTTATAATTGTTAGATCTTCTTGATGGACAGATCCCTTAATTATGATATAATGTCCTGCTTCATCTCTTCTTACAGTGTTTGTTTTAAAGTCTATTTTGTCTGATGTAAGTATGGCTACTCCAGGTCCTTTTTGATGACCATTAACATGTTAGATGGTTCTCCATTCACTTACTTTCAATCTGGACGTGTCTTTAGGTCTAAAATGAGTCTCTTATAAACAGCATATAGAGACGGGTCTTGTTTCTTATCCATTCTGATACCCTATGTTTTTTAATTGGAGCGTTTAGTCCATTGGCATTTAGAGGAAGTATAGAAAGATATGAATTTAATGCCATTGTGTTGCCTGTAGGGTTGATGTTTCTGGTGATGTTCTCTTGTCCTTTCTCGTCTTTGTTACTTTTGGTCTTTTTTGTTTTGTTTTGTCTTTTCTCCACTCAAACAGTCCCCATTAAAATTTCTTGCAGGGCTGGGTTAGTGGTCACAAAGTTTCTTAGTTTTTGTTTGTCTAAGAAACTTCTATTCTGAATGACCCCCTTGCTGGATAAAGAATTCTTGGCTGCATTTTTTTCCCACTTAGCACATTGAAAATATCCTGCCACTCCCTTCGGGCCTGCCAAGTTTCTCTTGATAAATCTGCTGTAAACCTGGTCTTCCCTTGTAGTTTAAGAACTTTTTTTCTCTTGCTGCTTTCAGGATTCTTTACTTGTCTGAGAATTTTGTGAATTTGACTATGATATGCCTTGCTGATGGTCAGCTTATGATGAATTTTTTCCAATTTTTTTTTAACATTTATTCATTTTTGACAGAGAGAGACAGAGCATGAGCAGGGGAGGGGCAGAGACAGAGGGAGATGCAGAATCCAAAGCAGGCTCCAGGCTCCAAGCTGTCAGCACAGAGCCTGATGCGGGGCTTGAACCCACAGACCATGAGATCATGACCTGAGCCAAAGTCGGATACATAACTAACTGAGCCATCCAGGTGCCCCAGCTTCTGTTGAATTTAATGTGAGTTTTCTATTCTTAGATTTTGATGTCTATGTCCTTCCCCAGATA
>NW_024416996.1:0-5671 GCF_014898765.1 Herpailurus yagouaroundi | reverse complement strand
GGGCGGGGAGCGGGGGGACAGAGGGCGGAGGCTCCGGGGCGGGGGCCGCGCCGCTCACGCCCAGCCCCTCGGCCGCGCCGCGCCTCGCCGGACAGGTTGGGCCGGCGGGGCGGCGCCCGGCTCGGGGGAATAATGAGTGTCTGTCAGGCCGTCCCCGGGTGACTGGGCGGGGCGGGGCGGAGGCGGCGCGGGAGGCGGGGGTGGCGGGGGAAGGGCGCAGGGCGGGGTGCGTGTTTGCGCGAGTGACTCGGCCGACCCCTCCGGCGGCTGCCTCCACCCAAGTGGGTGGGGACCCGCCCAGCCCGGGCGGCCGCGGCGGCTCCCTCTCCCCTCCCTGACCCTCCCACCCCGGGTCCCAGCCTCTACTTACCCCGCCAGCCCCGGGAGGCTCGCAGAGCGAGCGGCGCCGGCGTCATGTGACTGCCCGGAGTTGGTGCCAGGAGCCAGAGGGGAGCCAGGAGCGGAGCCGCGCGGAGCCGGGGCCCGAGCCGGAGCGCAGCGCGAGCGCCTGCCGCACGCGCGCCCGTCCCCGTCCCCGTCCCTGTGCCCTGCGGCCGCCACCGCCACAGCCGCCCGGGCTGGCGCGCTGACATTACTGCATTCGCGGGGCTCAAGGCAGATCGGATTCAGGCCTTTATTTCTCGTCTGCAGCGCTCAGCACCGCGCCTCGAAAAGTAAGTCCCCTCTCCCTCACCTTTCCTCGCCCCGACTCCTGCTGTCGCCCGTTTGGGTTCGTCCGGTCTCGTTTTTTCCCGGGGGGGGGGGGGGCGGGGAATGGGGGGGGGGGGGCCCGGGGGGGGGGGGGGGCCCCGGGGGGGGGGGAAAGGGCCCCCCCCCCCCCGCCGCCGGGGGGGGGCCCGGCGGGAGCGGCGCGGGGAGGGGAGGGGGGGACCCCGGGTTCAGCGGTTTAAAGTGTGGGATTCGAGGGAGCCACCGTGCGGATCCCGCGGTGTGGGGGACCGAGACCCGCGGCGCCCGGCGAGGGCACGGGCGGGGGCTCACCTGTGTGGTCCCCCGGCTGCCGCCCGCCCGCCCGCCCGCTCGCGATTCCCTCCAAAGCCTCAGAAATCTCAGTGCTCTCCGCGTGTGGCAACGTTGTTTGGAGAAAGGTAGCGCGGAGGCCGCGCACTCCTGCTCCTCCCCCTCCGGGTCCCCCACCCCCCGCTCCCATGCCCTCCCCACCCCGCCCCCCGCCGCCCCCCTCTTCGGACGGGGCGCGCGACCGCTCGCCCGCCGGAGCAAAACTTGGAGCAGCCTCCCGGGGCCTCTGGGAAGAAACTTGGGGCCATTGGGACTGAAGGCAGCATCCCATTCTCGATCCTGGAGCCCAAGAGCTGCCAGGGCGTCTGGATCCTCGGGGGCAGGAGAAAAGAGCTGGCCGGGTTTGGAGAGTCCTCCTCGGGGGCACAGAGAGAACCTGCCGCAGTGCCTGGAGCAAGGATTGCAGCGAGGCTGGAGGCGGAGAGCGCCTTAGGCAACTGCCTGCAGCGTTAGGGACTCAAGCCGTGTGGGGACGGAGACTGATCCCTGGACCTGGACCCTTGGGATTTACTTAACATTTCAGAGTGGCTTTCTTGGAGATGGCAGATAATACTTGGAATTGCCATAGCTTCTTTGGCAGATATCAGGGAGAATCTTCTGCTTTAAATCTTACAGCAATACACAGTAATAATAGATGGAGAACATGTAAACTGGACTTATTTTTAATGTCAGGTTAAACGGAAATTGGAAATTGCACACCTTCTTGGATTTCACTAAAATAAACATTTTATACTGGATTTTTTACTAGCTCAGAATGTATTTTTTCACTAGCATCACCTAAGATACTTTATAAATATATTGATTAAATTCTCACGAGAGTCTGGTATTTGGGGAGAAGTGTATTAATGGTATTCTGATTTCATTTACATTTAGTATCTAATTATTAGGCAAAATCTAGTAGGGGAACAGGGCAGTTGTTCATTATAGGTTTTTCCACTGGACACTTTTGTACCTTTTTTTTTTTTTTTTTTTTTTTTTTTTAGTGTTTTCTGTATGAATTTGAGCAGCATTTTTATAAGAAATCCATCTGGATGATAATCCACCTAACCGGAGGGAAGACTTGCTTTTAGAGAACAAAACAATCTGATAACGTTAACATCTCCAAAATTTGGCAAATTACTGTTTTTTTAAAGAGAGAGTGGACAAATGAGTTTCTCCTGGCTTGAATCATGGAGTATGTTAGTTGACCTGAGCCTGTTAACAGAAATCTGAAATGAGATGTTTGATTAAACTCCCTAGAGAAACTGATATCTCAATTTCTACAGTCAGTGGGGTCTGCAGCAGAAGTATTAGAAGAAAACAGCCTAATGTACTATTGTAGGTTCAGTAAAGATAGACTTTAAGGAACAGTTGGCTTTCATGAAGGAGAATGCAAGTGTAAAAATCTTAGTGTGAATAACAAAGCAAAGTAGCTGCTAAGACCACAAAATCTTGTCAGATATAAAACATGCTATTGTTTTTTCACTGCAAAGTTTCTAAATTAAAACCCAATCTTCTGGTTGCTATGGGCACAGTGATGCCTTTTTTTTTTTCTTTCTTTTTTTTACCTGTAGTTTTGTCTACACACAGATTCTTAAATCTCTGATAATGGAAACCTGAGTTGAACAGCCCTGGCTAAGTAACAGAATAGACATAATAATGGGGACAAGACTATAAATGGATTTTACTACCTTAAATATACCTAAAGGAAAGTAGACATTTTAGGATATCTTATAAAAATCAATACTCTGTTGTACAGATTGTGTAACACTTTTGGGTTAAATGAAATGTCAGGAGCAGAATCATATTCTCAAAAGGTGAATTTCTTTCAGTGTGTGTACATGGAGAACAGATGTGCAGCTGTGTGCAGATAGGTTTCTAACTATGCAGTTGAAAAAGATGGTAAAATTTTGGGGTGATTTTAGATATCCCACTGTGTCTAGGAATTTAGTTCCGTAGCTAAGGGACACTTAAAACTGGTTCAATTTTCAGTTATGTGGGATAACCCAGTTGTCATCTGAATTCTTAATAGTGCTCTCTTCATTTTCCTCATGATGCTGAGACTGAACAGTAATCATTACCCCAACCCAGAATTTGATCATGGCTAGGGACCAGCCATTGGGATGGGGGAGAAAGAGACAAAAGAAATTGGAAGGGAGGCTGGTGTTAATTAGGAAGGTCTCTGCTGCCTGAATATGATAAAATCACATGTTCACTTATGATGTTTACTATATGTGGAAGCTCCTATTTGTAAATAGGGCAGGTCCCCTGTATAAAGCTGGTGTTATTATTCACACCCATAGAACAAACACCTCCACCCCCCTGTTGTTGTCTTAAAAAACTCCAGCTGCTCATGAATATAGGGTCAGGGAGGGCCGGCTAAATGTTTCTCTGTGCTTGCTCTCCAGTACAGCCAGCAGAGCTGTTTCCTGTTCTTTGTTTCAAGGCTGGGGTTTGCGTCATACATTCCAAGTGGCATATGTGTGCTCTTTCCTGTTTCAGGCTGTTTTCTGGTAGATCAGTAGCCCAGACCAGGCCGTGGTCCCTGCCCCTAAACTCCCGATCCCCACCCAGGGAGTTATCATGTCTCTACACACTTATGATTGCTTAAGATCCCTGTGTTATGTCATAATGAGGAGTCAGTTAACCTTTTTACATATACCCTTTGCTCCAGTGTGTTTCTATGAGTGAATAAATACTTGTACCTTTTTACATTTATCATGGCCAGATTGCGATTTGGAGACGTTTGTGTACAGATCCGCCAGAAATCTGAAGGAGGTTGCATTTGTTTTTCATTTCTTGTTTTGAGGTGGGAGGCTGTTTGTTTGGAGATGGGCATTTTGCCCTGAAGCTGTCAATTTTGGAGGGGGAATTACCACCTAAGAGTTTAGACGACCTAGCTGTTCTCTGAAGGATGTGGCCCACCCTTGTTCGCAAGGGAACACTGGAGCTCTAGGCAGAGGAGGCTTCACTGGATGGAGAGTCCAAGCTGTCTTGGCAGACTAGGCTTTTAGAAAAAGTGTTGAAACAAAACATAAGATATATTGAGAAAGTCCCAGGATCATTTCTTTTAAAGACAAAGCTATAAGTGCTAGGATAATTTTCCTAAGGACAAAGATGTATTCTACATCCGATCTCCGGCCTGTTTGAAGAATAAAAAGCCCAGAGAAAGGGAGAACTGGAAATGAGAAATTCATTTTAATGATAGTTTGGAAAAGTTTAATCTTATATTTTGAAAACAGAAGGAAAACACTCTTGTTTTTACTGTTTTACAACGCCAACTTTCTCATAATCCCACTTTTTTTTTTTTTTTTTTTTTTTTGTATATTCTGTCAGTTGCGGGAGAACACATTTCTGGGTTAACTCTTCAAAACCTACTAAATTTTTCTGTGGGTTCTTCAGAAACTAAGTTTCAAAGAAGTAGTTGGATAAGAAAACTAACCTGCAGGTTTCTTTTTAAACTTACTTTTGGGTTTTCTTATAACATCTAAAGGAATTATCTACAATGTTCTCTAATGGAATTAATTCAGAATTACTAAGGCAGCAAATCAGACCCTATCCTCCCCCAAATTGATGTTAATAGTACTTTGGTTTTTAACTTCACATGCCACTGCATTCTTTCTTTATGTATGAAGGGAAATATATAATATGATGTTAGGAAAGCTACTAGAATCAAATAGAAGGCTACTGATGACCTTCCTTGAAAAAAGATGGGAGTTTTGGAAGCTTTCAATAAGATTTTTCTTTCTCTTTTGGGAGAAGTGAACTTGAAATATTAAGTTGACTTGTAGCATAAGAGGCCTTTAAACCAAAATTTGTAAGTAACCCAAATTGAAGCAACTTTTTCAATTTTAGTTCCAAAGCTGTTAACAATGCAACTAGATTTAAGCAGACAATTTTTATTTGGCTTATTCCAGCTTCATTCTTGCCTCCCCATTTTGGGGAAAAAAGGGAGGAGTTTGGCTAATAGACAAATGTATTTTATCAGGAAAAAAAAAAAACTTTGCAAGCTTTTAAGTACTAAGCTGAACAATTTGGAAAAATTATACCAGTTGATAGTTACTGTAATTACAAAAGGAAAAAATGGGAATAATCATTTCATTTCTTGACCATGCAAATCATTATTCCTAATTTAATTCAATTTTATTTCCATCTCCCCTTTAGATGCTTGCCTTCTTAATATTTCCAAGTCAATATTTTTGCTGTAAAGAACAGCTTTCTTGGGTCATACTTCTTACTCTGTTTTTTCACACCAGTTGTGTTTAAGAAAAAAATAAATATACGCATCCTTTTCCTTGAAATACTAGGAATTACATTATTCTGGAAATTGGGTTTCTTTCTGAAATGCTTCATATTTACTGGTTCTAGGTTTCAAAAAAAAAAAAAATCCCTAGAGGCATAAAACCATTGATATCTGGTTTGCTAATGTGTAATGTTCTGGTCGAAATTCATCTTAGAGTGAATTGCAGGAGGATTGTGGTGCTTTTTAGCATTCTCATTTTCAAGCCTGATCTGTCCCTTTCTTAGACCCCAGTTCTCATCTGAAGCGGTAATGCCAGAGCTCGAGACAGGAAACCAGACAGCAGTCTGCCCTGATAAGGGAGAGCATTGTCTAAAGGAGGTAGCTTTGCCCCCCGCCGCCCCCCCCCCC
>NW_024416995.1:0-3726 GCF_014898765.1 Herpailurus yagouaroundi | reverse complement strand
AAAAAAAAAAAAAAAAAAAAAAAAAAAAAAAAAAAAAAAAAATGTGTCCGGATTTTCGCCTCGCGGCGCCCCCGCGCCGCCCCGGGTCCCGGGCTCGGGTGCGCCCGAGGCCGGGGGACCCGGGGCATCGCGCCGGTCGCGGGGCGGCGGGGGCTCCGGCGGGCCCCGGGGGTCGAGGCGGGGTGGAGGGCGTAGGGGACCGGCCGAGATCTGGCGCGCGGGGCCCTCCCGGGGCCGGGTGTCCAGCCTCCCGGCGCTTGTCCCGGCCGTGGGACAGGCCGGGTTCCGTCCCTGCCCCGACGAGTGGGCCCAGCGCCAGCGCTGGGGCCGTCCGAAACAATTTGCGGACGCCGGTCCCGGAAAGTCGGCTTTTAGGGGCCGCGGCATCGGCGCTTTTTGCCTCTGCCACTGTCAGCGCGTGCCTTTGTGGACACCTGGGGGCCGAGGGAGCCCCCGAGAGGCGAAAATCCGGACACAGTGAGAAGGGAGCCTTGGCCCTGGCCAAACCCCTTCCCCGCGGGTTAAGGGGATGAGCCCCGACAGACCCACCTACTGGCGGTGCCGGATGCGTGCTGGTGGCCCCGGCTGGGGAACTTGTGGCGGAGGTGGACATCACCCCTCTCGACCAAGCTAGGCAGGTGGCCTCCTCCCCTCTGCTCTCCAGGTCAGTATGGATCTGGGCAGTGGTGTTGGTCAAGGTCAGGGGATGGGGAAATGGGCCCATTGTAGAAAGGCCGAGCATTCCAGGGCTCAGGCCAGTTGGACCTTCACTAGTTTTCTGATCACTTTTGTGCTTCCGATTCGTGGGGCTGATGTCATTACCTGTTGGACTGAGCTTGCTGGTTGGGAAATCCAGTTTCTGGAAGTCAAGGGCCTTCCCTTACCCCATCAGGTTAGACTGTCCCACCAGCCCTCCCCAGGGGGTACAAACCCTGGCCTTGGCCTGGGGGACTGGTGCTGATTCAGGGGCAGCCTGGAAGGGGGGTTGGCCCTGCAGTTTCCCCGGGGGGCCCTTTTTAAGCAAGGGCATGGTTTGCATGATTGCATGCTTGACTGCCTCGCTTGCTTGCTTAACCTTCCTGTCCCCACCCGCAGCCTTCTAGGGTGGTTCTTTTAAAGGAGGACTAACCTGGATTCCATTGTAAAGAGAGGCATGAGCTGGTATCTGGGACTCCACGACCGTGTTTGGTTTTCTCATAGTTGGATCAGACTCTGGAGAGCAGGTGACCTGTTCTACCTGCATGAAGTAACACCCATGCTGTACTTGGCTTACCGCTCAGCCAGCCTTTGTGTGGGATCAAAAAGTGCACCAGCCTCTCTAAGAAACATTAATTGTAGAATCTACTAGAGAGAGGCCCGTCTTCTCTCTTTCCTGTTACTTTAAGGCATTAATAATAGATGCTTTTGTTCACATTTGAAAAAGTATCCTTGTAATGTTTTTGCGGATTACGTGACTGGGTGATTGATCTGAAACAGGATCAATTTCTTAGGTCTCTAAAATACTAGATACTTTGGTGAGTATACCTCCCCTTACCCCTTCAGTCTCTTTTATGGGCTGGTTGTGAAGAAACAAAGTGCCGCCTTGCCCTTTAAAGGACTTGGAAGAAATGGCTCCTGGTCCTGAAGGATTTACGCTGTGGGTTAAAAGTGGAAACACATGCAGGTGAAAAAGTCAGTGCTCTCTAATGCCTGGAAGGAGCTTGAGGGGAGTGGAAAGGAGGGAGGTGTGAGCAAGAGGCGAATAGCCGCTGTGGGTTTAGTAGCAAAGCCAAGGCCTGAGCATATGTGGACACGTGGGGGGACATGTGGAAGCAGCAGAAGGATCTCAGCAAAGTTTCAGAGGAGGCACAGACAAGACAAGGGTTGGGTGGGAAAAGGGGAACCACTGGGAGGCAAGGAGCCAGAAGGCATTTCCGGCCTAAGTTAATTTTCAAGGAGCTAAGCAGCACATCCTCTTGCTGTTAATTAACCACAATACCACTGTGAGAATGGGCTGGTGGCCATCTGGGACTTAAAATTCTGCTGCCAACCATGAATCAACCCGGAGCTACAGTGATGGTTGGAAGAAAGGAGATTCATGAGAGGGAGTCCTAGAGTCCGGGCACTGCAACTTGTGTTGTATTTGTTTTTGCTTTTATTGCAATGAAAACAGCCCAGTGGGTGAGGGGGTCCGTCTCATCAGGCAAAGAGACCCCCTTGACTCTGCATTTCTCTAGTGCGGACGTGTTTATGATGTCCTTGGTGCCCATTTGGCCTGACATAGTCCGTTCTGAGCTCGACGGGTGTTTGCTTAACCTTAAAATTGTTACTTGAGCTCCAAGTGGTACTTTCCTGGGTCCACACAATGTCTTATTATTCGAATCTTTGTATTCTGGGCCGCCGTGATAACACTCCCTTGGCTAATGTAGTCGTCCCTGCGTGCAAGAATTTCAGTAGAAGAACTGTGTGTGATTTCACAGGCTTTAAGATACAGACAGAGGGGCGCCTGGCTGGCTCAGCCGGTGGAGCCTGCGACTCTTGATCTCGGAGTTGTGAGTTCGAGGCCCATGTTGGGTGTAGAGATTACTTAAAAATAAAATCTTAAAAAAAAAAAAAAAAGACACAGAAGAAAGGAAATATAGAGGGTATCTGCTTGGTGGTTCCCTGCTTCCCTGTAGTGGGTGGGAAATTAATTCACCAGGATCCTAAAGGCTCAAGGCACTGTGTCCTTTATGTCTTCCTTCCTTATAGGCGTTGACTTTCGAGAAAGGAACAGCCAAAGAATTTCAGCTGCTTAGTTCAGGGAACTTTAGAATTGTCAGTGTTCCTGGAATAAATTTAAGAGCTTATCATTCACTTTTGCCGTAACCTTGAGTGCAGGGAGGTTATTTGTAGAGGATGCAGTGATATTTCTGAAAGCTATGTAAAAAATAACAATATTGCAGAAAGTGTGGAAGTTAAAGAAGATGGGGGACGATCTCAGCCTGTGAACCAAACGGCTAGCCTCAGTTTACCTGGTTGCGCGGCTTGGTCTGTTATCATGGAGCCTGTTGTTTTTTTGTTTTTTGTTTTTTGTTGTTTTTTTCTGAAGCTGTAATCAGGGTCCGTTACAATTTTGTATCCTGATGCAGTCGTGTTTGTGTTCTCGTGCCGTTTCATCAAAACTCATCATTCCTGTGGAAACTTGGGGATGTGGTTTCACCAGGAATCCAGAGGGAAGTTCCCCTCTCCCGATTGCGGGGGTGGGGGGGCGGGGAGGGAGGAGAAGCCCACCTCCCCAGTGGAAGGATTTTTCCATCCCGCGAATCACTGTAATTTGTACTTATGCCATATTTGAACCTGGCCTTCAGATTGTAGTAACTTTATCTTTGATCTGTGGGACGTGTCCCCCTGTAGAAACAGACTGAGTCCAGATGATGGCAGTTGAAAATATTTCTCTGAAATCTTTCCTATGAGCCTGAATTTGTTTGAGGTCACATAGCCTAAGAACTGTCGTACAGGGTTCCCGCTTCGTCTTCCGAAGAAGGCAGGAGATCCTGTTTTCTCCTTTTGTCGAAATTCCTCCCCTGTGGTAATTTAGAGTTTAGGAAGTCCCGTTCGCCTTGGACATTTTTTCCGGAACCGTGGGCAGGTTAAATTCCACTCTAACAAAACCGGCCTTTTGCAGAATCTGTGTGTTTTCAAGACTGCTAACTAGTCTCAGTTTAAGCATTTGGAGCACTATTCGATTCACTACATGTACGAGTC
>NW_024416994.1:0-1797 GCF_014898765.1 Herpailurus yagouaroundi | reverse complement strand
ATCATAAAAGTCATTTATGAAAAGCCCACAGCTAACATCATCCTCAATGGGGAAAAACTGAGAGCTTTTTCCCTGAGATCAGGAACACGACAGGGATGTCCACTCTCACCACTGTTGTTTAACATAGTGTTGGAAGTTCTAGCATCAGTAATCAGACAACAAAAGTATATCAAAGGCATCAAAATTGGCAAAGATGAAGTCAAGCTTTCACTTTTTCCAGATGACATATTATACATGGAAAATCCGATAGACTCCACCAAAAGTCTGCTAGAACTAATACATGAATTCAGCAAAGTTGCAGGATACAAAATCAATGTACAGAAATCAGTTGCATTCTTGTACACTAATAATGAAGCAACAGAAAGACAAATAAACTGATCCCATTCACAATTGCACCAAGAAGCATAAAATACCTAGGAATAAATCTAACCAAAGATGTAAAAGACCTGTATGCTGAAAACTATAGAAAGCTTATGAAGGAAATTGAATAAGATATAAAGAAATGGAAAAACATTCCGTGCTCATGGATTGCAAGAATAAATATTGTCAAAATGTCAATACTACCCAAAGCTATCTACACATTCAATGCAATCCCAATCAAAATTGCACCAGCATTCTTCTCGAAACTAGAACAAGCAATCCTAAAATTCATATGGAACCACAAAAGGCCCCGAATAGCCAAAGTAATTTTGAAGAAGAAGACCAAAGCAGGAGGCATCACAATCCCAGACTTTAGCCTCTACTACAAAGCTGTCATCATCAAGACAGCATGGTATTGGCACAAAAACAGACACATAGACCAATGGAATAGAATAGAAACCCCAGAACTAGACCCACAAACGTATGGCCAACTCATCTTTGACAAAGCAGGAAAGAATATCCAATGGAAAAAAGACAGTCTCTTTAACAAATGGTGCTGGGAGAACTGGACAGCAACATGCAGAAGGTTGAAACTAGACCACTTTCTCACACCATTCACAAAAATAAACTCAAAATGGATAAAGGACCTGAATGTGAGACAGGAAACCATCAAGACGCTAGAGGAGAAAGCAGGAAAAGACCTCTCCGACCTCAGCCGTAGCAATTTCTTACTTGACACATCCCCAAAGGCAAGGGAATTAAAAGCAAAAATGAACTACTGGGACCTTATGAAGATAAAAAGCTTCTGCACAGCAAAGGAAACAACCAACAAAACTAAAAGGCAACCAACGGAATGGGAAAAGATATTTGCAAATGACATATCGGACAAAGGGCTAGTATCCAAAATCTATAAAGAGCTCACCAAACTCCACACCCGAAAAACAACCCAGTGAAGAAATGGGCAGAAAACATGAATAGACACTTCTCTAAAGAAGACATCCAGATGGCCAACAGGCACATGAAAAGATGCTCAACGTCGCTTCTCATCAGGGAAATACAAATCAAAACCACACTCAGATATCACCTCATGCCAGTCAGAGTGGCCAAAATGAACAAATCAGGAGACTATAGATGCTGGAGAGGATGTGGAGAAACGGGAACCCTCTAACACTGTTGGTGGGAATGCAAATTGGTGCAGCCACTCTTGAAAACAGTGTGGAGGTTCCTCAAAAAATTAAAAATAGACCTACCCTATGACCCAGCAATAGCACTGCTAGGAATTTACCGAAGGGATACAGGAATACTGACGCATAGGGGCACTGTACCCCAATATTTATAGCAGCACTCTCAATAATAGCCAAATTATGGAAAGAGCCTAAATGTCCATCAACTGATGACTGGATAATAAAATTGTGGTTTATATACACAATGGAGTAC
>NW_024416993.1:0-2404 GCF_014898765.1 Herpailurus yagouaroundi | reverse complement strand
AAGGTCAAGCACACACGCTCGAACACGCCCGCCCACGCACAGGCGTGCGCACCGGCAGGCAGGCACCCACCCCCACCACAGGAGCCGCAGAAACGCGCGTTGCACATGTGCGCGTGCTCACGCACATCTGTACACAGGCGTGCCAAGGCATGCGTGCTCCCACGCCCACGCCCACGCCCACGCCCAGAAAAAGCGATTCCCCTCAGGGACCCCTTCAGGGATCCCATCCCCTCTGCGTCAGAAGACCCCCAGTTTTGCACCCTAGGGGAGGGGTGTGTTTCAAGCTCTAGGGGCCAGCGGCGGGACCCAGCCAGACCCCCTGCTCCTGACTCCTGGGCTTGGAAGAGAGGACTGAGCCCCCCTGCTCTCCTGCCCCTACCCTAGCTAGGGGACTCTGCCTCTCCCACCACCACTAGGCGTGTGAGCGGAGAGGTGACGGCTACATCCTCCTGATCACAGATTCCCCTCCTTCCCCGGCTCCTCCGCCGACCCCCGGCCTGGTGGCCACGGACAGATGACAACTACCTCCGCGGCTTTCACTGTCCGCAGGCTTCACCTGGATCGGCCGCGCCATCTGTGGAGAGAGAGGGGAGGAGGAGGTCAAGGCCGGCAGCGGGGCGTGGCGGGGGGGGGGGAGGCTACGTCCGAGCCCCGCCGGGCACCCCGCCCCCCTCCCCGGGCTCAGCACCCCACCAGCTTCCAGCAGCAAACCAGCCAAACTAAACGGACACACGGTCCCAGGTACAGGGCTTCACTCGTGTTGCCTGGAAAGCTCCTACTTTACCTTCAAAACCCAGTAACAATATTTCTTGCTGCAGGAAGCCTCCTTGCCTTCCCAAGTGCTGTATGCTCCTTGGAAAGATGCCCAACTCCTCTGGTCCTGTGTGTGATGTGACCTTGCAGTTTCTCTCATCAAAGACCGCAGTCTATTTCCCCACCCTCTGCATCTGGACTCGGCCTTGTGACTTGGTCTGGCGAGTGGAGTGTGGTGGCGGGGAAGTGGGGGGAGTTCTGAGCCCCGGCCTCGAGAGACTTGGACCCGCGCACTGCCAGCTGGACAGGCCGAGGCAGGACAGGAGGACGGGGCACCTCAAGCACTGAGAGGCCCAACGACAGGCTGCCTGTGGGAGGAAGGCCGTCCTCTCCCGGCTCGCCCCGCAAGCCCTGACTGACTGCCACGGCACGAGTGACCCCGGAGCGACCAGAAGAACCGCCCAGCTGAGCCCCGTCTGTGCTCGCCGACCCGTGGAATCATGACCAAGTAAGGGGGTTGGGTTGGTTTGTTACTGAGCACCAGCTGACTGACACCAAGGCAACTCCTTTCAGCCAGCGCTCTGAGCCTTGGGTGGGAGGACTGTCGTACCTGAGTGGGCCAGCTTTCAATGTGGACTCAGTGTTCTGGACCCTCCTGTCCTCCACCTCCAGCACCGAAAACGATGCTCGATGGAAGAAGTCCTCCTGTAATCCCCACCCCCAAACTCACCCAGCCGTGGGGAGGAGCTAACGTGGATGTCTGAGAACCAACTCAAGGGATGTGGGAAGTGGGTGACATTTGCTTCTCCACTGCTCTGAGCATGGGATCCTCCTCCAAGCCCAGTGCTTCTGGCGAACTCTTACTCGTCCTTCAAAACCCCGCTCAAAAGCCCCACGCAGGCAACCCTTCCTCCCTCTGCTTCGGGGCAGCGAGCGCCTGGGTCTTGCGTTCATGCGGCAGCAGGGAGAACCAGAGAAGCTTGCCGAACTGAACGGACCAGGGGGAGGCGGCCAACACACAACAGCATAGAAGGGCACCAGGCCTGGGGTTGGAACACGTGCCCGTCCCAGACCCCCTCCAAGGTCAGACAGTCCCCGTGGCCATTCGGAGAAGGTGCTTGGGGGACGCCAGCCCTCTGGTCACTGTGCAGCTGCCCCGCGAGCCGCAGCTTTCCCCAGGTTTTACACATGTCAAAACCGAGGCCGGGAGAGCGTGTGTGTCCAAGGTCATGGTGGGTGAGTGAAGGCACTAAGCCTCCCTAGACTTCAGCTCTAAGGATCTTCCTACCCAGTCCCGTGAGTAGAGACCCCTCTCCAACTGGGAACCCCCAGATCTCCTTCCCCTTCCCTTAGACCCCGAACTGCCCCACACCCCCGGTCTGAGTCCCCTCCCTCACCCTGCACCCTCTTTCCCTGCGCCCCCTCCCCCTCTCCAGCTTCCCTGCCCTCTCTGAGCCCCTCCCCATTCTGCGCACCTATGGGCGGCCTCGATTTGAGCTCAGCCTTGGGAGCCTCAGAAGCAGAGAGGCCTTCCAGTGTCCCCAGTTCCTGCCACCCACGCAGCCACATCCTCAGAGGGACCCTGACCACCTGGGGAAGGCTCTCCCTTCCCCCACCACGTCCACACACACACACACACACACACACACAC